>NC_056743.1:611282269-611422010 GCF_019279795.1 Protopterus annectens
CATCTTCTCCAGCTTCTAGCCCTGTACTTCATAATCAGCAACATTCTTTCTGATACCACTTAAATGCAGGTTCATAGGTACTCATTAGGCTATTGCTGTATGAGGATCATTGAAGACTAGCTATGTATTTCCAAGAAGTTTATCACCCTTGTATTATAAGTACAAATAACCCAGAGCCCTTGTATTTTAAGGAAAAATAGCCCAGAGTTATACAATCACACCTTGCCCCTATCAATTAGGGACAAAGGTGCTATAATAGGGGTGAATTTGTGGTTTCCTATCCATTCATCCAGATTACATGTAAACAGAGTAAGTGACCTTTTTTGCTTTATGTGTCGAGGGAGACGATACTACAGAAGTGTTATTTTCTGTAACACATATCTATCCCTCCAGCATGCTCTATTTATATTGCAGAAGAGATTAAGAGCTCTTGAATGGGTGTCTATGCCACCATTAGTCCTGCAGATATATCTGAGGATGTGTAAGCTAGGCAGAGATTAGTGGCTTGTACGATACCAAAAAGAGGGGAGTAGGGCTTTGAAATGGTCAGTGTAGCTTGATTATCTTGGTGAGAAAGTGTTGTGGTCATTCAATTTTTGTCAAGTGTTTGGACATGTACATACCAAGGGGGCATTATACTCAATAAATATATTGCTGAATATAGTGGAATGATCATATACTTTGACCTGGATGCCATACCCTTACTGATAAGCTGTGCATTGAAGAAGGACATTCTTACAGCAATGGATACATGGTGGTAGAAGGACAGTTCATTTTCTACATAAATTCCCAGGTCCCAAACTACTGGATCAGTTTTCAGGGGTGTGCTGTCACTGTGACAGTTACAGGGGTTTCTTGCTTGCTAAAGGATACATATTTTTTTGACATTTAGTGTTAGGTCATGGATTTGACACCAGCTATTTGTTTAGGAGAGGCCCTCTTGGAAGATCTAGGTGTAGGCTGGAGAGTTTATGACTGCCCAAGTTTATAGTAATCTGCAGATTTGATCAGCCATATACTGTTAACATGAGGTTCGACCTCTGAGAAGTAAATATGAATGAGGAGTGACCCAAGGACTGAACCTTGGGGTACAACATCAGTAACAGGTGTTTTGGAGGAGACTGAGTCACCCATGATAAATCATTGGGTTCTATTAGTGAGCTGGTTTGTTATTACATGGGTTACATAGGGATTTACATTTAGCTGGATAAGTTTGTCCACTTACATAGGGATTTGCATTTAGCTGGATAAGTTTGTCCACTATACTTGAGTGTGGTGTTCTGTGAAATGCCTTTGTGAGGTCTAGATATGTGGTGTGTACTGATTTTCCCTCGTCCACTGCTTCACTAACCTTCTTAAAGCAGTAGATCAGATTAAATAGCCAGGCTCTGCCGAGGACAAAACCAAACTGACTAGGGACAAGAGTTTGTAGGTTGCCTTTGTCCTAATTTATTAATTCCAAGATAATCCTTTGCATATCCTTACAAATGAGGCTAGTCAGACTTATGGGTCTATAATTATTCGGGTCCACTTATTCCCCATCTTTGAGTAGGGGGTGCTCTCTTCCATTCAGATGGCACTAAGCCTGTTTGGAATCTGATATTGAATAGCCTCTGTAGTGGGTTTGCCAGTTCCTGTTTCAGGCTGGCCAGCAGGCATCCTGGCATGTAATCTGGCCTCATAGAAACAGTATTATTGGCTTTGGAAGAGTTGAGTGGGGTGGTGTGGGTGATGTTATCTGGTAATATGGGGGGGTATAGTCAGAGCCAAATTTAAATGTTAGAATATCGACTGTCTTCTGGGTCTGAGTAAGTGATATAATTTATTATTATTTTTGCGCAGTGTTAAACATTGATTCTAAGGTTTATAGCATAGTTAAAGAAGGCTTTGTGGTTGTGTCATGCCTGGGTGTCTATTTTAACTTCATATCTAGTTTTGTTTCATTTGATCAGGAACCAGGGTTCTTGTTAAGTTTAGCAAGAGTATTTTCAGTGACTACAGAGTTACATTTATTTTTAGGTGGAAAGTTGTTTTTGTTTTATTACAGAGTCTGTTTTTATTTGTGTTTCCACCATAGACATTTATTTTAAATTTGGAATTGTATTTACTGTGGAGAAGTATAGATGCATCTATGCAGCTGTTTACATGTCTATAGAATTTGGCAGGAAAGCATTGCACACACAAAGAAAGGTTATCAGGTTTGAAGGAGATGTTGGATTTAACCAGGTCATGACTTTGTTTTTACTGGGGGATGCTTCAGGCTTCAATCTTATAGTGAATGTGGTTGATTTATGGTCCAGTTTGACTATGGAGAAAGTTACATCTAGTAGGGAAAAGAGCTGTCCTATATTGTAGAGAATGAAGTCTAGGATTTTGTCATCCCAGTTGAGTTACTGACTAATTGGCCCATTGAATTTGTATTTATGAAGTCCATAAGTTTCTAGGCATACACATTTGCTCTTTTTGAATGGGGGGGGTAGTCCACTAGAAGAATGGTGTTTGGCTGAGTGCATTGGGAATTCATGTTAGTCAGATCAGAAGTACAGTCCAAGAGGGACAAAGAAGGGGTCCTTTAGTTAGCTATGATGTGATAAGGGGTTTTGTTAATGGTAAGTTGGACATGAAGGAGTTACAGGTCATTATCCTCTCTAACAAGTTTGGAGGTGAAATTTTGTTTTCCAGATATAGAGTCTCCTCTACTTTTAGTGCCTACATCTAGCACAGTGCGTCTAAATGAATGGTAGGCATTGAAACTCCTTATGGGTTCATAGGTAATTACTAGGTTATCAGTCTGTAGACTATTACAAGCCTAGCCAACAACCAGAGGTCAGAATCAAACACTGTACCTTGTATCTGTTAGGTAAAGAGCATAACCATTATGGCAACCTCACTCCTCCAACATGTGCTCACCTCAGGGGAAGTGGAAACAGCACCAGTGTTTTACATCCACATGCACACACACACACACACACACACACACACACACACACACACACACACACGCACGCATGCACGCACGCACGCACGCACGCACACACACACACACACACACACACACACACACACACACACACACACACACACACACACACACACACACACACACACACACACACACACACACACACACACACACACACACACACACACACACACACACACAAAACACGTTTCCTGACATTAAGCATTGAACCTCTTACCTATCTAATTATGCAATCAAGATAGCACTACATTAGTCACAAGCACCGCAGGAGAAGAAAAGTACAGTTGTGTAGCTACCATAAATGTAGATGCTCGAGTGTATTCACTGTTGCAGTCATTACTCTAGGGTTATCCCGCTGGCAGGCTACCCACAGTCGGCCAGAATTCCAAAGTCTAGGTCCGGCGTCTGCTGCTGTCACTTCTTCCCTGACATCAGTGCGCCAGGGGTATAAAAGATGCAGCTGATGCTATTTGCTTCAGTTTTTCTTGCCCCAGATATCAGGTGCCCCAAATAGGTAGGCTGAAAAATATATCAATTAGAAATGCATACACAAAAATAACATTTCCTTCATCTACAAGCAAATACACCAACAAGGTTGTAAAGGATAGAGAAGTGCAGATAAGTCCCAGCAAGGAGAAGGGGGATGGTGGGTGGGTAACCTGGACTGCAACAGTGAATACACTCGAACATCTACATTTATGGTAGGTACACAACTGTACTATGCTCATCATGTTTCACTGTTGCAGTCATTACTCTTGGGTCGAATCCCAAAGCTGAGGAAGGGTGGCTGGGCTAAATAGGATTAGGAGAGGCTATGAGGCCCTGCAGAACTGTAGTGGTGTAGCCTGCTCTGGACTTAGAGTAGAGAGGCAAGTGGTAGTGCTTTGTAAAGGTACGCACTGAACTCCAAATTGCAGCCTCTAAGATTTCTTTGGTTGGTACTCCCCTGAGAAAGGCTGCTGAAGTGGCTGCTGCTCTGGTGGAATAAGGCCTAATGCCCTCAGGCACTGATTTGCCATGTTGAGAATAGCAGAAACGGATGCAATGGCCTATCCATTTAGAAATAGTCTGCTTTGAGATAGCCTTTCCTTGTGATCCTGCAGCATATGACACTAAAAGTTGCTCAGTCTTTCGGAAAGCTTTAGTTTTGTCCAAGTAGAAGCGTAACTGCCTGTGTATGTCCAAAGAATGCAGAATTTTCTCACTCTTGTTCCGTGGATTTGGGTAAAAGGTAGGCAAGTGAATGGTTTGACTGAGGGCCACACTGGACACCACCTTAGGCATAAATGTAGGGTTTGTCCTCAGAGAAACCCTGTCTGGATGAAAAATGATGAAAGGTTCCAAAGCCATGAGTGCTTGTAACTCCAAGACTCACCTTGCAGAGGTAATGGCTAGGAGCAGAGCTGTTTTCCAGGATAAGAATTTAATATCGACTGTTGATGCCGGCTCGAAAGGAAGCAGTGTGAGTTTTTCCAAAACAAAATTGAGGTCCCAGGCCGGAATTGGTGCTCTCCTTGGAGGCCTAATGTTTTTGGCCCCTCTGAGGTGCTGCCTTATTAAAGGATGAGAAAAGATAGGTGGTTCCGTATTGTAATGTGCAGAAATGGCAGAGGCATGAATCTTAATTGATAAGAAAGAAAGGCCTTTGTTCAGCATCTCAGTCAGGTATTGTAAAATCTGAGGAATGTTTGGCACAGATGTGTCAATGCCATGTTCCTGGTTCCAAGAATAGAATCTCTTCCATTTTTATGCATAAGATTTTCTGGTACTGGGCCTCCTGGCCTCCAAGATAACATCCATAACAGCTTTTGAAAGAGGAGTGTTCAGAATGGCTACATTATCCGCCATGCTGCCAGATTTAAGGTCCTGAGTTGGCTGTGCAGGATCTGATTGTTTTGTTAGGTCAGCAAGCGAAAAGTTTGAGGCAATATCCATGCTGGACCTTGAGACAAGCTCTTTAGGACTGGGTACCAATGCTGGCGTGGCCAGTCTGGTGCAATCAGAATCATTTTTGGCTTCTCTTGTCTGACCTTTAGGAGTACTCTAGGAAGGAGAGGTAGTGGGGGAAAAGCATATACTGTTAGATTTTTCCAGCTGAATGATAGGGCATCCACCTTCCATGCTTGCTTGTGGTAAATCCTTGTGCAAAATCTCTGCAATTGACAGTTGTGAGGGGAGGCAAATAGATCTATGTTCGGGCAACCCCATTTCCTTATTATCATCCTGAAGACTTGTGGATCCATTTTCCATTCATGGGGATCCATGAGGTTTCTGCTTAGTTCGTCTGCCAGAGTATTTGTTTTTCCTGGCAGGAATTGTGCTTACAGGTGAACTTGAAAGGCCAATGCTGTGTCCCATAAAGTCATTGCTTGTCTGCAGAGGGGGTAGGAATGTGTACCTCCCTGCTTGTTTATGTACCACATGACCATAGTGTTGTCTGTCTTTATCAGTAATTGTCCTGGATGAAGCAGGTCCTTGAAAGCTGTCTAAAAATAAGGCGTTTTGAACAGCTAGCATCTCTTTTTGATTGATGTGAAGATGCATCTGGTTTGCAGGCCATGTGCTCTGAATATATTTTCCTGTCATATGGGCCCCAAGGCATAATCTCATGCATGCATTGTCAGTGTCTGTCTGGCTGTGGGTAAACTGAATGGCAGACCCTTGCTGTGGTGACAGGCTTCTGCCCACCATCGAAACTCCTGTTGTAGGCAGGGAATGAGTGAAATTACTGTCTCCAGGCTGTGGCAATGCTGAGTCCAAACACTTTTCAGATACCATTGTAGTTTCCTCATATGCAGTCTGGCATATGAAATTATTAGGATGCAGGATGCCATGAAACCCAAGGCCTGCAGGATTTTCCTTGCAGATAAGTGGGCTTTTGTTGCCATCTTGTTGAAGTAAGTAGTCAGTTGTTCTTGCTTGTCTGGCATGAGATAAGCCATCTGGGCAGTTGTATTTAAGCTTGCACCCAGGAATATTATCTCTTGAGAGGGCACTAGTTTTGATTTCTTTTCATTTACTGTGTACCCTAGGCCAATTAGTAATCTTTTTACAAATGCCAGATGCTTTAGAAGAGTGTCTTTAATCTCTGCTTGAATTAGGCAGTTGTCCAAGTAGGGATATATTTGAATTCCTTTTTGTCTGCAAAATGCAATTACTGGTGCCAGGCATTTTGTAAAGACCCTGGGCGCAGTAGATAGGCCGAAGGGCAGTGCAGAGAATTGGTAATGCATTGAGCCAGCTATGAATCTGAGGTATCTTCTGCAAGATTGTTTGATAGGCACATGCAGGTATGCCTCTTTTAGGTGCAAAGTTACTAGCCAAGCCCTCTTGCCAAGCATGGGCAGTAGCTGCTGAAGAGTCAACATCTTGAATTTTGGAACTTCCAGAAACGTATTTAGTATAGACAGGTCCAGAACTGGTCTCCAGGTTTTGTCCTTCCTGGGTACTAGAAAAAGTCTGGAGTAAAATCCTTGTCCCTGCTCTTGTTGTGGTACTGGCTGAATGGCCCTCATGTCCATGAGGGCTGTAATTTGTTTTTGTGCCTCTGCCCATTGATTGTGTGGCAGGTCTGGCATGCCCTTTGACCTTGGTAGAGTGTGAAAATGGAACCTGTAGCCTTGGGATACTATGTTCAGAACCCATTTGTCTTGGGTAACCATTTGCCAATTTGATGAAAAAAGTGCTAGTTTTCCCCCAAAGGGGGCTGACAAAAGAAAACTGCTTGGAACTGGTAGAGGAAAGTCATTGGGACTGTTTCCTGTAAGGCTGTGATTTGTCTTCTCCGCTTTTGGAGGTAGGAGCACCCCATTGTATAGGCCTGTATGAGCCTTGGGATTGAGATCTGCCTCTGGGACGCCTGTATCTGCCTCTTTGTGGTCTGTCTAAGACTGGAAAGGACCAATTTTTAGAAGGCCAATTCCTGCTAAACATGGGTGGCTGTACCTGTAAGAAATCCTTGACTGTCTGCATGGATTTTGCTTTATAGGTTCATAGGTTCATAGGTACATACTAGGCTATCTGCCCTAGGGCATTTATAAGCCTAGCCAGAGTATGTTTGGCTTTCGCCACCCATTTTAAATTAATTTTGCTATGCCCTTTTTCGAGGTTAGTATACAAGTGATACCCGGGGTAAACCTATGATCTCCCATCCACTCATCAAGATTCCTCTTGAAGAGAGTCAATGAGGGACTCTGTCTAACCTGGACTGGGATTTTATTCCAGAGTGAAGGGAGCCTCTGGGTTATGAATCTGTCCCTCCAGCATGTCCTATTTATTTCAGTGCTGAGGTTCAAGTCTCTCGAGCGTGTAGCTCGATGGGATTTGGATTTTTTGAGGTGCAGCATGTCCCTTAATTCTGGGTTGGACATGGCTTTATACGTCAGGCACAGGTCGCCTCTGAGCAGGCGGTATGCCACTGAGTAGAGCTGGAGTTTCTTTAACTGGGCAGCATATGGCATCTGTTTGAGCCCTTTGATCCTCTTGGTGAGGTACTTTTGGGGTCTTTCCAGTTGCTGTAGGTGTTTGGTAAGGTACATCCCAAAAGGGGCATTGTACTCTATTATGGGTCTGATGAGGGATGAGTAAAGAGGCACGATGACCTCCCCTAATCTAGATGTGAATCCCTTCATGATTAGGTGGGCTATATAAAATGTTTTTCTAACCACTTTGGCCACGTGGTTGTCAAATGAGAGATTGCTATCATCTTGGGTCCCCAGGTCCCTAATTACTTCTTCTGTACTTAATGGATTACCACCTATGTGGTAATTTGTGGGCACTTTGTTTTTGCCAAAGGGGATGACTATACACTTTTTGGTGTTTAGCTTGAGGCCAAGGCTCTGGCACCAGTTGTCTGTTTCTATGAGGCCCTTTTGGAGGATGCTTGTGTCGGCTGGAGAGTTGATTATGGCGCCCAGTTTGCAGTCATCTGCGAACTTGGTCAGCCACAGTCCTTCTGTGTTGGCCTGTACCTCCGAGAAATATATACCGAACAAGAGAGGTCCCAGGAATGAGTCTTGTGGGATGTCACTTGTAACTGGTTTGGAGTCTGACATGGCTCCAGCAATTCTAACCATGTGGGTTCTGTCCTTGAGCCAGTTTGCAACCCATCTAGTGACATAGGGGTTTATATTTAAGCTGATGAGCTTATCTATAATGCCCGAGTGGGGTATTGTATCGAAGGCTTTTGCGAGGTCCAGGTAGGCTGTGTGGACCACCTTCCCTTCGTCAATGGCCTTGGTGACTGTTTCAAAGAAGTCAACCAGGTTTAAGAGGCAGCATCTGCCCTTAACAAAGCCAAACTGGGTAGGATCCAGTGTCTGTAGGTCCCCAATATCTTTATTTATGAGGTCCATGATGATCCTTTCCATAGCTTTGCAGACCAGGGGCGATAGTTTCCAGGGTCCATTGAGGCACCACCTCTTTGTGGAGAGGGACCACTGTTGCTGTACGCCACTCTTTGGGTACATATCCTGTAGTAAGGCTGAGATTGAACAGTAGTTTTATGTTTGGGTTTAGCTCTTCTTGGAGTTCATGTAGGACGCAGCCCAGGACACCGTCTGGTCCCATTGATGCTGTGTTTTTTGCTTTGGAGAGGGCGGCTCTTACCTGAGCATCTGAGATGTCGGGGGGGGGCAGCACTCTGCTGGGATAGATATTTGCCCTTTTGGTGGGGAGGGGGGGGAGTTTGCACTGAACCTGTCAGCTAGGATGTTGGCAATGTCTGTGGGTTCGGTGTATTTTTTGTCATTTTGGACTAATTCTGAGCATATCTGGGAATTCACACCCAGATTCCTAACATAACTAGAGAAAGCCTTGTGATTATCCTTAGTGTCCTGTGCAATTTTTCTCTTGAAGATGGCCTTAGACGATTTTATGAGTGCCCTTAGTTTTTTGCTAATACTGATCAGAGATGTCTTCCCTTTTTGGGATTTTGCTCTATCATGTAGTAGCTTCCGCCTTCTATTGTATAGTTTGTTTATGGCTGGGGTCCTCCAGACAGGACGTCTACCTTTGGAGGATTGGGTCTTGGTTTTATTTGGGATTGCATGATCCTTGCATTCCTGAAGGTGTTCATAGAATGCATTTATAAAGCATTCTGCGGTCTGGGCCGTATTTTCCACAGGTCCGGGGGCTTTGAAGGATTCCACCTCGATTTTGAGGAGTGTGAAATTTGCTTTAGAGAAGTTTTTCACTGTGGTTTTCTGGGCAGGGGGTGGGGTCGGGATGTGAATATCCAGTGAGATCAGTTTATGGTCTGATCTTACCAGTGAGGGATACACTTCTGGTCTGGAGCATAGAGTCCGCATGTTGGTGATGATCAGGTCCAGTATGTTTTCCCCTCTTGTGGGAGTGGTAACAAGTTGTTCCATAGCATCTGAGTTTATGAATTCTAGGAACCTTTGAGCTAGGGTGTTGGAGCTAGAGTAATGCTCCCAGTCTATGTTTGGGTAGTTGAAGTCACCCATTATAATGGTGTTTGGAGAGACCTTCATATTTTCCAGTGTTCTCAGGAAGGCCAAGTTGGGCTCCTGGGTTTGGGAGGGTGATCCGTAGAAGGCTATAAACTGAAAGGCAGTTTTACCTACTGTTAGTTGCACATTTTATTCAACACCTCTTCTGCTTTAGTACCAAACAAAGTATCATGCTGTAATGGTGCATCTAATAATTTTGCTTTAACATGATCAGGCAGATTTTGTTCCTTTAACCAAGCATGCCTTCTAATAACAGAACTTGTAACAGCGGCCCTGCAAGAGGCCTCCAGTGAATCATAACCACATTGCAAAGTATGCTTTCCCACTTGTTCAGTTGCATGCAATAAATCCTGCAATTCCTTGTTCTCTGAACACTCAGTATTTGTCAACATTTTCTGTTTAAGTAGTGACATTAAATAGTGCTGATATTTAAGCATATGAAATTGACATTTTAAAGCCCTTACAGTCAGGGTGGCAGTAGTGTATACTTTTTTCCCCCATCTGTCTAGAGTCCTAGAATCCCTACCAGAGGGGACAGTTTTTTTTGCAATGGAAGCCTTAACCCCCTTGGGACCCTGAGAAATAGTCTCTGGGTCAGCAGCGGGGTTTTTATATATAAATTTATGAGAATCTGGGACCCTGTAGTATCTGTCTGGCTTAGCAGGTGCAGGGGTAAAGAGTCAGGGGACAGTCCCGACTCTGAGAATACATCATCTACAATGTCTAGAAAAGGTGGAATGGCAAGGGGTCTATGCTGAGGAAGAAGCAGGAAGTCTTTGAGCCATTTCTTAGACTCAGAATATTCTTGGCTCTCCCAGCGGAAATGCTCCCTCATAGTATGCAGTGTTTCCCCAAAGGAATAGTCCTCAGGAGGAGAGGCTGAAGGAATAGATTCTTCAGCATCAGAATCCTCATAGGGAAGCATGGAGTAATCCTGTTCAGAAGAGGAATCAGAGGAAATAGATAGTTGATCAGAAGAATCATACTCTATCTCTTGCCTAGGCCTCTTATCAGGAGAGGGATGGGAGCCCCTGATCAAAGTAATTAGGTCTTCGGTCATTTTGAGCATCTGTTTTTTAGGCATGGAAGTCTGAATAGGAGAATGCTGTACTTGTTTCTTTGTTTTTAGAGCTGCTTTAGTCTTTGTCTTTGAAGCTGAGGATGGCTTAATATATAGTTGTGTAGGTCTGAAGACAACCTCAGAAGCCGATGCCTGCTCAGCGGCTCTGGACCCATCTGAGGGATTGATTTCCGAGTGTCCAATACCTTGAGTTTCCAGAGGCCCAGTTGGCTCCATGTGGGAGTCGGTAGTGGCCTGTGGCTCTGAGGTAGCGAGCGCCAGGGGCTGCGAAAGTGCCTCACTGAGAACTGGCGAACTGGTGACTGGCCTAGAAGAGGCTTCGTCATCGGTTTTGGACCTCGGATGCCTATCCTTGTCCTTGTCCTTGCGTTTTTTGTAAACTCCAGTTGTCAGCTGTTCTGCCAGCATTATATAATTAAATCTTCGGCCAAAGTAATGAAATGCAAAATCGAACCGACGCTTGATAGTGGTTTGGTTGAATCTAGCACAAAACTGACAGCTAGCAACGTTGTGATCAGGGCCTAGGCAAGGAATACAGTAAGAGTAAAAATCCTTATGAGGTATTTGCTTCCCACAAGAAATACAATTGTTAACTTTTTCTGACATCGGTCTGGAGCAAGAAAAAAGTTTTCCCAATGGGGTAATTACCTTTAATGAAGACTTTGGTTCTGAAATTCAGATTTGAAAATCTCAGGAGTCGGCCAACCGGCACTTGCAAACTGCTTTTGCTTCAGGCACCGTACAGCAAGAAAGATTGAAGAAAATGGCGTCGGCTGCATCTTTTATACCCCTGGTGCACTGACATCAGGTAAGAAGTGACAGCAACTGACGCGGGACCTAGACTTTGGAATTCTGGCCAACTGCGGGTAGCCTGCCAGCAGGATAACCCAAGAGTAATGACTGCAACAGTGAAACACGATGAACATCTTTGCACTAATGAGGTGGTCTCAAAGGTCTTGAACCAGGTTTCCATGATGATGCAAATATCAATGCTTTCCAGGGTAAGGAGTGTCTGTAGATAGTGGAGTTTTTAAGGCTCCTAGCATTGAGCAGTAATACCCATAACTGGAGTTTGCCACCTGCTGAATCCACGGCTGCCAGGAGCCCCCAGTTATTTCCCCACATATGAGGGCCCCCCACATGAAGCAACTGTGGGTTTCTCTGTCTCTTCCACTCCTTACTCAACACCAACTGGCCATTTTCACGGCTGCATAATGTAATCACACATTTCCGTTTTTTTTCCCTGGAAAACTTCCCTATATGCTGCGCTCAATCAGGTCCACTTCAATGAAGCAAGGGAACTGATTGGCTGCAGCAGTCAGGGAAGTAAGTTCTATCTGGGGGATCACCTAATATGCAGTTTATTTTTTTTCTGAATCAAATCCTTGTGTTGATTACTTCTTTTACATTAAATTAACATTTGCTTTTAACAGTAAATCAAAATAACTGTATTTTCAAGCACTGTTCTATAGCCAGTATTTCTAGCTGAGACATTTTCATGTAGTGAGCATGACAATTTAGTTTGAGACTGAGGTTAAATGCAACAACAGTTAGTCAAACTATTGATATTGAGATTTAGGATTTGTTTCTGCACTGGTATTCCAAACATCTGATAACACATTTTTTTCCTGAAAAAATACTCATAAAATTAATCCTAAAAAGCAGAATTCAGGTCTAACTCTGATAGTATATTTTAATGGTCCACAGAGAAGGAAGAACAGGACACATAATTCATGGAATGAAGTATTATGTGTGCAGGAGACAGCTGGGACAGTTACTTCTAGTACCCTTAGAACCTCATACTCCACCTCTGCACTGGGTTTAAACAGTAATTCATATATTCATTCTTCATTTACTATCTTACTTCAGTTTACAGTCTTATGGCAGCAGGGACCAAACCTTGCACTAAATAGGTGCAAGACTGATAGAAACTAATGCTGGATGAGATGCCAGCCCATCACAGGTTGCAAGCACTTACTCACATATGGCATGTCCATATACAGGCAGTTTGGAGGATCACTGGTTCACTTACAGCATAATTTATGAACACTGGAAAAATGGGGTTCTCAAGAAAACCTACATGCATACAGTGAAGATGCATTTATTATATCTGTCTGACTACAAAAACAAACAAAAAGCAAATTATAGCTCAGCTGAAGTAATAACACATATAAAGAAAAGGTCATATCAAACAAATCTTATGAAGCTCTTAATGTAAAAATTATAGATAGTAGTTCAAAAAACTCTACACAGAAGACATGCTTGCATGCTGGCATGGCATTTGACAATGCACTTTACAAATAATTAGTGAACAAATGAGTTCTTTAGAGTGAGTTCCACAGTGTTAACATAATAAATATCCTCATGGTTATGACTGGGATACTGCAGCAGTCATAACATGGTTTACTTACTGCTATAGCATAGGTGACTTTGGAGAAGACATGGAAGGAAATGTAGGCCTGTTTTGACTGCATTGAGGCATGCAACAGAAATTGTACACAAGGCCAACTGAGCACAAACTTGTGAAGTCTGGAAGTACCATCTTTGTGTGGAATAGTGCATATGGGAAACAGAATATAGGTAAAGACTGGGCATTCATAATAAAGGAATCAACAACAACAAAACAGGAAGGGACATGGAAATAGTCTTATCATATTAGGAGGAAGTCTTATCAAGTTACCTGAAGATAAGCAAGACATTGTAGTAATTTCAAATAAATTCAGATAAGGAAGCCATGTTTGAAAACAGCAAACAAGGCAAATTTGAAGAGGAAAACAATAAGCTGTTATCCTTCTGTACCCACAGATGGTAATACTTTATGTACAATATTGTCTGTAGTTTGTCACTTAGAGAAAATATTAAGCTGTTATCCTTCTATATCTACATAACAGCAGACCTCATTCTCATATTGTATGCAGCTTTATTAGCTTGATGTTTGTCAGAACATAGACATGATTGAGGCAGTTTGGAGAACAGTAACAAAATGAGGTACACTATACCAGAACAGATTGTAGAAGGAAATGGATGTAAAACTCATAAATACTATGTGCAACAATTCTCATCTATCATTCATAGCAAAAAGAAAAAAAAAACTTAAAATGCAGTTTAGAACATATAGACAACATTTCACCTACATCCAGACCTATACATTGAGCTGCTGTTATGTATCATTGTTATAACTAAAATACCAGTAACTGTGAACGCCCTCCTGTGAGGTGGGTGAACATAGCATGGTACCTAGGCCTGTTGTACTATAAGAGAATTGTAGCTATAGGTTAGTCTGTACATACTACTCCTAAAAGTTTGCAGCATGAATTAAAAGGCTGCTTGGGAGGGGTGGCAGTGACAGGGTGATACTTTGATGGACGTGCGTAGGGGGCCCCCAAACTTGACATTTGCTGGGGGCCCCCAAAATGCTAACACCAGCCCTGGTAATACCTATATATTAGCCACATTCTGTTTTGTTATTTTGGGAGCTCTTAAACACTGATGTTGCTTAAAAAGGCAGTGTGGGGGTGGACAAGGTTTTTGATAATATACAAAAGCCTTGGGAAGGTAGTTGCAGGCCACCAGTGGGAAGCAGTTAGGACTCTCTACCATCTCTTCCCAAGCTATTTATGTTAGGTTGAAAATAGCCTTTTATTTACTTAAATTGATGATCCACATGATGTGTTTTTTGTGCTCTGTGCTGGGCTACTGAAAATTATGTCTTCTTTCATGGTACAGTATATGGTATAGTTTCCATTTGCTATTTAGAGGGATATTTGTAAAATTTGTCGTTTAAGTACTATGCTGATCATGCAACCAGTTCTTGGCTTTGACCTGGCTAGTTTTTGGCCCCTGTCTTGAATTCAATTAACTCATCCCTGGCTATCTAACTTATCTGCACCTAAAATAATTAAAGAATGCATCAAAAAATGCCTTGGCCTATGACTCATGACTCTGCAGTAGCCTTAGCTTCTGACAGATTACTGGATCATTCACCTTCTTCTCTCTACAGGTCACTTGGTGTGGTTTTAGTATCACAACTATGCATGACACAAGGGTCAGACACATCTTCTATGGTTGTACCATTGCCTGCTTCAGGTATGAGACAACCAAACCCTTTAGTTGCAGGGGGAAGTCGGCAGTGCAGAATTGTTTGGCAGTATTGTTACTTCACTTGAGGACAGAAGACCCACCAGTTGCAGGACAGCAGTGTCTTACTGGTTTTCCACCTGAGATGGTGACTATGGCTAGGTTATTTGTTCAGACAGTTGATTACGAGGTGCATTCCCAGGTTATGAGTAGAGCTGGCACTTCCACCACCAGTCAATCTGCTAGGAATCCTCTTTTTGAAAGGGATCCTATGTCTAAGAACACTGAACTGTCTGAGCCAGATTAGTTGGTTTCTCCTGATGATGAACAGGTACAAGGACCCAAGCAGATGTTTTATTTTTCTCAAATGTCTCCAAGAAAGCCTGTAGTTTTCCTCAATTTATTAAAGCTTTGCCTAAGAAAGGGTATGTGAAATTTAGGGACTGATCAGCCTTGACTGGCCTCCAAGCCTCTTTATCTGCAGACTATGCTTCTGTACCCCCTGTAACTTTTGGGACTAAGTAAACCATGTTTTCTTTTAACCCCGTCCCTCTAGATTAACTAGACATTGTAGACATTGTGCTAGAATCTCAGGGAAAGAAGCTAGCACAACCCAGCATGGTAGCGTTTAAAGTGTTTAACTACCAGTGTTTTATATGGAAGGTTGTGTTGAGATCCATGTACAGTTTAGACAAGTTTGTTGGATTGTTGCTAACACGGCCCACATGTCTTAGTTAAACATATTTTTCCAGTGTTTCTCAAGTGTCAAAACATGCTTTAGAAAGTGCCTTTGAGGCACTATTTATAGAAATGCAGCACTGTCAGTGGCATTTTGAGGTATGCTTGGCACCATGCATAGCTCTCAACTGTACAGATTTTTGCAGAATGTCCAGATTTTTGCTTCATATTTCAGTTCCGTTTTTCATAAAATTGTGGTGTTTTCTGGCAAATTAGCTGAAAATCATTAAAGATTGAAGTTAGAAAATAATGACAGAGATTTGAATGTCAGACTTCATACCATTCAGAAAATTCATGCTAATGCAAAACCTGTTATTCTATCAACTTTCTAAGGTTTTAAGAGCAATATTTAAAAGTTGTTTCTATTTTGGGGCATTTGTCCCACGTTTATGTATGGCTTTGTCCAGATATCTTGCTCTAAGAGGTTGAGATGTATACTTGGCAGTGCACCCAGAATTTTGCTGATGAGTTAAAAAGATGAGATTGTGAATATTCCACTAAGTCTGATCGTGTGTTTGGCACAGCAACTAATCAGATATTTAAATACTGTGATTACAGATGTAATTTGATGCAAGGATTACTGAAAATGTTTCAGACTCCCGAATTCTCCCCCTTTAACTTTATAACTTGTGGTGGACTGAGAAACAGAAGTCCCAGCTGAACAAAAGCCAAGGTGATAAAAGGATGACAACTCTGCCAAGCCTAGCAAGAAGGTTTCTTTCATAAAAAGGATCCCCTTCCAACTTTGTCCATGCCAAAGCACAGTGCCCATCTTTATCAAGCCCCCCCCATTGGTATTCTTTTCTGAATACATTTGTCAAGGTCTCCAAATTCAAGGTGCTCATCCAGTAGCCACACCATTTTTCATGATAACCCTGATCTTGAAGATTACCTATCATATTATATCTGTGTTAATTATAACTTCATGAGATATCTGAGTTTTGTTGTGTCTGGTTTGCAGTATCAGTTTTCTGTATTGCCCTTTGGGATATCCACTGCACTGCAAGTGTTTACCAAATGCCTTGCTCTGATAATGGCCAACTGTTAGACTGTGGACATTTATTGTTTTAAACATTTGGATGAGTTGATATATGCAGAGTCTGCATCCAGCTATTTGGAATAGCGAGAGAAGGTCTCATCCTTACTCTCCCATGTAGGGTTCATGTTGGACCTCCTGTAATTGTGTCTGACAGCCACACAAAGACTCGTTTTTCTGCGAGACTTTTTGACTCCAAGAAGAAAATGGCATTCTCCCTGAAGACAAGGTACTGTCATATCAGATGGTGTGTCTGGAATTCTCTAAGAAGAAAGTTACCTCTGCAAGATTCTTGGACTAATGATGCCTGTGATTCACATAATTCCACCAGTCTTTCTTCTGATGAGAATTACAGTGATGGAAAGAACAGCTGAGTGTCAGTTCAGAACTTCCTTTTCCCCTCTGGTTCCAATGCAATCAGTCCAGACAGATGTGTCATCTTCACTTAGGGAACTGTGTCACTGTATATACAAGTGCAAACCACTTGGGGGCCCCAGGATGCACAGAAACACATTAAACTTATGGAGAAGTTGGTGGTGATTCGTTCACCACCTTTGGACTCTGGGGCTTCTTCCAGGTTATGGGTAACACCACAGTGATGTGGTTCTTCATTAATCAAGGGGGAATGAGATCCCAGTCTCTTTGCTGATTGGCAATGATAACCAGGGACCAGGCCTGTCAGTATTCCATAATTCAGAGGAGAGCATTGTAGCAGACAGGCTAAGCAGATCCTGGGCAGACCCACTTGGGTGGAAGCTCAAAGCAGTGGTATTCCAAAATCTAGTCTAGGTGTGGGGAATGCCTTAAATAGATCTGTTCACTTCCTTTCTAAACAGACAGCTGGAGAAATTATATTCCAGACATCCTTGCTGCCATGCTTGGAGGACATATGCATTCT
Source organism: Protopterus annectens (assembly GCF_019279795.1). NCBI lineage: Eukaryota > Metazoa > Chordata > Ceratodontiformes > Protopteridae > Protopterus > Protopterus annectens. The sequence continues at coordinate 611,299,556 of NC_056743.1, forward strand.
TATTCCCTTGAATGGGAATGTTTCTGTATGTGTTTCCACCCTTACCACTGTTTCACAAGGTACTTCTGAAAGTGCAAAGAGAAATGACAAAGATCATTGTGGTGATCCCCTGTTGGCCCAGACAATCATATCTTGGTTCTCCCTGTTAATGGTATTAGCCAAGGGCAATTATCACATATTTCCTCATATGCCGGACTTACTCACACAGTCTCAGAGATGACTGGTGTATCCCAATTTGGAGAAGCTTCAATTGACAGCTTGGATGATTCTATCTTGACTCCATTTAGGCACTTGTTCCATGAGGATGTGCAGTAGGTCTTAAAGGAGGGAAGAAAATCTATTACTAGAAAACCTTATCTTTACAAATGGGTGAAGTTTTCTAAGTGGTGCTTAAATGGAAACAGATGGTCCATTTTGGCTAATATCTCTGTCTGGCCTTGAAATATTTATGTGAGCTACTTCAGGATGGCTTGCCATATGTATCCATTAAGGCACACTTACTGGCCATCTCTACTTGTCTGCCACTGGATTTCCCCTCTTTTATCTTCACTTTTGGTAAAACAGTTCAAGAAATGAGTATTGCATATGAGACTCCCACACAAGCAAATTCCTTCTTTGTGGGATCACAGCTGTGTTCTTGTAAAATTGACATTACCACATTTTTAACTGGCAGCTCACACAGATCTCAAGTTCTAAAACGTAGAAACTGTTTTGCTTATCTGACATCTGCAGATTGAGTTTCTGAACTGCAAGCTGTAATGGTGGGACAGTCTTACCTGGTTTATATAGGGACATGGTTGTGTTTTGCACTAATCCTTATCTCATGCCAAAAGTGGTTTCAGAGTTCACTATCATTCAGTCTATTAATTTCCCTGTGTTTTTGTGTAAAGAAAGAGGATACTTCATACCTCGGATTTGCATAGGCTGCTCAGGTACTACCTTGACAGAACAAAGCCCTTTCGTAAGACCAAAAGGTTTTTGATTTCCTTCTGGGGCAAAGAAAGATCAACCTGCCTGTAAGCAATCTATTTCATGTTGGTTTAACTCTGGTATTTTTTTTTTTTGTTATGCTCACCACTGCAAGGTGAATCTGGGCAAGGTAAAGATACATTCTACAAGGCCCTTTTTCCTCTTCAGTGACATTTTGGAAAGCCGTGGACTCTAGAAGTAATCTAGAGGGAACAACTTCATTCTTCATTTGTACCGCCATGAAGCACTACAAATTGATGTTTTTTTCCTAGATCAGGAACAGACATTGCAAGGACCAATCTCCAGGGCTCCTGGACCCTTTTCCTTCCTCCTCCCATGTTGGGTATGCTTTGGGAATCTACCCATATGGTAGGCAGTCTGTTTGTTGAATACAGTACAGATGCATAAGTTCCACTTACATGTAACAGTAGATGTTCCTATAACACACTGCCCCTACTTGCAGCACCTTCCCACTATCCCCCTTTTTTGGGTGTATATAGTTGGTTGGTGGAGGTGCTGTTTTGTTGCACATGTGTGACATTTGGTTTAGAGCAGCAGGAGTTTGAAAAGCTTGTGTTTTCATCTGCTCTTCCTGAATGGACCCTAGAAAACTGAAAGGATACTGTGTGTGAGTTTGAAGGGCTATCCTAGTTCTGCCAGCTAATTAGTCCTTCTCACTCACAATCAGGCAGTGGGAGAGGTTCTAAGCTTTGAGAGACTGACAGAGAGAGAGTAGCAGAACACTTCTACCCATATGCTATTAAGACATTGTATTATACAAACATATACTCTTACAGGATAGGGTAACTATAGCAACTGTATTTTTCCCATTCTCAGATATATTTTAATGTTAATATTGTTGTGCCTGTGGTCTGTATTATGTCTAAAAATGGTCACTATAACCACTGTAAGCAAATCAGCTATATAAGTCAGTAAACAAAGTTAGCTTTTTTGCTTTGATTTTAATTGAAATTACAATAAAGTGAAATGCATGACAAGAATATGTATGGCAGTTTTAGTTTCTAAAGGCTAATTTACTGAGGATGGGATAATACGGTTAAACTCATGATACAGCATACAAAGCATATTTTCTGATATTAATTCATGTTGTAGTCAAACCTTCCCACAGACTCTCTCATGCCTCCAAATTGCCAGTACATAGAGGTATGGGCTAATCCCACAGTAAGTAAATTAGACTAAATTAGCTCATCTGTAATTTGTTTTTTTACCATGCATGATTCCCATTAATAACAACATAATGTGTTAAAACACTCTTATCAGAACAAATAGTCCTTGCATTATACAAGAGCATTTTCAGGCAGAGAACTTGACAGTTATATTTTTACTTTATATTAGCTTGTAGTGCAAACCTTTAGTGATCAGTGAAGGAAAAGTCTAAACTGAATTAAAATAAGGCAGATTATTTTTATTTTGTAAAGTTATAGAGATTGTGCGTTTTGTTCTGCAGACGGCAGCTAGAACTATCAGTACTACTGCCAGTTATTGCATCATGCCATCATTTGCATGCTGTTTTGCAGCTGTACTCTTCTTGAGATTAAATATTTTCAGTCAGTATCCTAGGATGGCATACAGTAACGTCAGGTTATGAATGATAAGCTACTGACTTTTTGTGTCAAGGTAGATTTTATATTGTTTTCTTATACAGTACCTAGTCTGTAGTGCATGGATAAGTGAGTCTGAGAGCATTTAAATTACAGAATAACTAATATAGCCTCAAGTGTAATACTTGCGTTTTATATATATATATATATATATATATATATATATATATATACTGTGAGCAACAATTTTTTGATGTCTAATTCTGTAAATGTTGTTACTGAGGTCAGTGAATTGTGTATTTTCAGAAGTACTCTATAGATGTTTGATTGACTCACATCTAAATATAGTGACAGGAGTTTTAGGTTTCTAAATGGCACAAGGCAATCGATCCCTATCACATTGGGCCAGATAAGAAATAATACAAAATCTTTTATATGTGAGAGATATATGCACAAAATGGACACATAAGTTATTAGTTTAAATGTGAGGGGAATCTGATTTTTAGCACATGATAACCTTATATCTCTGAGAAAAGTAATATAGCTATGCCTCTTTCAAAGAAATGATTTCATCTAGGGGAACAATGCCAGTCCTACAGCATATGATGCAAAACAATGTTATCCTAAAAATTAAGAAGCTAACATTTTGTTTTGCCCTGTTTTACATCAGTTTGTCTGACTTCTGGTTTAATTTTCTGATAATGTACTAATTTTGCATAATTGAAAATAACTTATTTTATAAGAAAATATTTGGAATGTGACATAAAGGATTTGAATTGCAAATGTATTTCTGAATTTATAAAATAATATAATATAATGCATATGATGCTTGATAATAAGAACTGTTTTAAATTCATGTTATTTATAGTTCAGCAGGGGAAGATCAGCAACATTTAACGAGTTTTAACTTGGATTTACCACAGTATGGCCAGGATCAGTGTGCTTTATTTTCTGTCTGGAGGTAATCTGTCTTTGAAAGATATTACAGCCATAGTACTCCCTTAGAGTTCCATGTTTCAAGAGATTAATCAGATTTTTTTTTTCTTTTTCATCTTTTTGCAGCTTTCTGTTTTTGTTCATCTTTCTTGTATCAGCATCACATATTTGTGAAACAAATCATGAATTGGCCCAAGGCTCAAATATACTGTCGAACCCATTACACAGACTTAGTGACGATCCATAATAAACCAGAGATGGACCTTATTCATGGTATTATAATTGCTACAAATATGGGTGATGCATGGGTAGGTTTATATCGTAATGTCAGTACTAACCTTTTCCAGTGGTCCAATGGAGATCAGTTCATGTACTCACGCTGGAGCACTGGATTACCTGGGATGGATACTAAGAAGTGCATTGCAATGTCATCAATGTGGCTGGACAAGTCTTGCAGCAATTTATTTTATTTTATCTGCTTTAAAGGTAGGAATTCAACCTCATTAACTGTGATGGATAATGGAATACTTTTAAGATGAAGAACAGGAAAACTAAATTGTCATGATTTAAGGCATGCATTTTCAGGTAATGAAAGTTAATATTGCAAAAGCAATGCCAAAAGTAAGAGATAACAATGTATTACTTTTAAAAGGTGATGGGTGTTGTTTTAAGAGATTGTTAGTTTGTGTGTGTATTTATTAGATGGCATCGTTGACAGCACTAGCTATAATGAGAAAAGCAATGCTTCCTTACAAATGGAAGAACTTGTAGTTTTCCTGCAATCGTATCCTCTGTAAAGAATTATAGTTCACATAGCACATGAACAGTAAAATCAGAATGGTTATCATGTGGCCCCTTTACCATTTAAGTCATATGAATGGAGCCATTAAGAGTTAAATTACATATCTGAAGATATGGACGCTCATTTCCAAGACAATAATCAGTGTTCAGTAGCTGCCATGGATAATACATCAATATTGTAACAAAAATTAGCATCAACTGCTGTGCACTGTGTGTCAAAGTTACATACACATGCACACAATAATGTGCTTATTTAACATTGATTTTATCAGAGGTACCATAAACCTAATTAATAGTCAAGTCCGCAACATCTTTCAGTAAAATTCTTTGCTGTAATGATTAAGTTAAAGGTAAACTTTTCATTCCAAAAATGTTGCCAATGATTATGTAAACTTCATAATAACAACTATTTTTTCATTAAAGAGTGCTCCAATAGGTTATAGAGAATTAAAACATTTAGCAACATTTTTTTTAATTATTCATCCTAATGTGTTGTATGCGATTTCTCCCTAATCATTCAACACTCAACGTCTAGGGTAATATTTCTGCATAATCCTTCAGCTTACAAAGTGTGGGGCAGTATTTCCCCCCAATTAATTCAGTTTGCGACGTGTAAGGCAATATTTTCCCCTAATTCTTCAGTATACTATGTGTAGGACAATATGTTTCCCTTGTCCTTCTGCATACTCTCTTTAGGGCAATATTTCTATATAATCCTTTAGAATACAATATGCAGGGCAATATTTCTCTTTCTCATTCTGTATACAGTGTGTAGGGCTATATTTCTCTCTAATCATTCAGCGTACAATGTGCAGAGCAATATTTCTCCCTAATCATTCAGCACACGTCAGACAATATTTGTCTGTAATCATTCAGCATGCAATGTGTAGGCCAGTATTTATACACTAGATGCATAGGATCTAATAACTAATTATCTCTTTCAGTTTAGAAAGAGTTGGAAGAGCTAAACAAAAACTGGGAGAAATCTATCTTCTTGTATTCTAAAAAACTGGTCATTGTAACAAGCTAATCATTCTGTAGTAATGTCTAGAAGGGTGAAGTAAATATAAAAACAATTGTGGTGGATTGGCAGATTTCACTTTAAATAAAAGCTATACTTAATGAATTTCTTATCAAAAATGTCACATGAAAAATATTCTACGGCTACAACATCTCATTTATTAACTTTGACTAATTAATAATTAATGTGTTAACCAGATAGATGGGCTGGGTTCTTACTAAAGGACTGGTTTGATTTGTTAATCATGTATATGAGTGGTCTATGCACACGTTTCAGCCATGACTCAGCCCAGAGGCAAATTGAGATACAGACAAAAGTAAAGATCATATTTTACAAGATAGTATTGCAAAAGTAAATAAGTATACTGTGCTTCTTGGCAGGAAAATACAAGATAAGATATAATTATTCCATTCTAGAAGACATATTAGCAGGTCATCAGCAAATGAGCTAGAAACATACAAAAACTTACTACATTCAGTGATATGTAGCACAGTAATAGCTTACATCAGCATACAGCAATTTCTGTAAGAAACTAAAAATCTAAACATTAATATTTCATCATATTCGTTTATTTTCTCCATAAGAAATATGTTTTATTTTATTTTATTCTATTTTATTTTATTTTACTTTACTTTTTTGTTTACCAGGGGAGTGTACACATCAATATTGACCAATTCAGGTCACTCCAGATGAAATACAAAGCATTCCCCCAAAATATAAATAAATAAATAAACAAACAAACAAATAATAAAAATGATAAAGGAATGTAAGCAATAACAGAGCAGTTCAGATTAGTTACACAGAAAAAAAAATGCATATGTACATTCTAGTAAACAGGGTGTAATGTATAATACATACATTAGTTTCAAAAGTGAGTCAATCTTCAGTAATTTTGTGAGGGAAGTAGAAAAGAGATCAGGGTAATGTGATAGGTGATATGTTCTGTGTTGAAGCAGTGACATTTGGTTTGGATGAAGCAGTGCTTTTTGATTTGAATTCTGAATTTGGAGTAAGTATTGATTTCCTTGAAGTTAATAGGGAGATCTTGTCAGAGTCAAAGAGTAGATGCCTAAGAGGACAAGATATTTGCAGTGCTATGAATTTTGATTCTAGGGAAAAGGAGAATTGGTATAACTTATGGGTAGTATAAAACAGTATTTAAATATTCTTAAAGTTTGACCTGAATTCCATATAATTCTGTTTATTTCTATTAAACTCATTCACCCCTTCCTTAAAAATGGAGGAAAGCACCTTTCAAGACAGGGCACTGTGATCGTAATATCTAAAGAGTAATCAGACATGAGGATTTTAGCTTGTATACCAGGGTAGGCAGTAATATTTCTGGTGTAGAAGTTTAAAAGCCAATAACGCCAACAACCAAGTGCCTACAATTGTTGGTAGGTGATTCATCATTTTGCAAAGGAAAACACTAATGGTCATAGGATTCAGAGACATCAAGAGAAAAGAGAGAAAGAGAGACAGACAGAAATAAACAACTTCTACTGAGCATTTTCGAAAAGTATTAGCATTGTACAAGGAGCTTTGTGCGGCTGCAGGGAGGGCACATTTTAGTTCTGGCATCCTACAATTAATACCTATGGTTCTTCTGTTATTCGGGTGAGGAGAATTGTGAGTCTGTATATTAGTTTTAAGTTATAATACTATAGTGCAGTACTAGTGTCCACATGGTACAAACAGTAATATTAATGCAAATGACAAATGGGACTGTTCAATGGATGAAATATTTGAAGGTTCATGATTAAACCTTTGATGGCTCCAAGCATCACAGTACTGTTTATATTAAAGTTTACATTAGGTTTATTACTAATGAAGCACTGCTACAAATGATTTGCTGCGTCAAGGTGGCTAGAGCTAGGTTATTTATAAATAATGAAAAAATATGGACTCCAAGATAGAAACCTTGTGAAACCCTGCCCTGGATGATCATTTTTATTAGAAGGGAAACCAAAAGTAATATCTCATACTTTTTTTTTTGACAGATAGACCTGAACCATCTAGCTGTTCTTTTAAAATTCTCAGTTAACATACAGCAGCCAGTATATTTAATGATGCTTACATATCTTCAGATACATGACCATTTAGCAAATCCTTTTCTGTATTGTAAAAAAAATACAATCTGTAATACAAAAAAATAGCTGACAGAGCATTTATGTTTTCCTCAAAATGCACTGCGCATAAGACAGTAGATCATATATGTTGACACAGGCCCTCAATTAGTTTTGTCCCGCAATTTTGCAAGGATGCAGAGATTAACAAATGGTTTGTTGTTCAAAGCAGAAGATAGATGAGTAACTTTTGACAATGGTAGGTTCATGGCGTAATGCTGATTCCCACTGGCATTACTCGTGAGATGTGTAAATTGCCAAAGATATTCCTTCCTAACTATACCATTTTTTTTTTATTGTGGGCCAAGTCCTATTTTTTTGTTCATTTCATCCTTGTGTTGTCCTTGAAAATCTATTGATTCTTAATATATACTTAGTTGATATAGAGAGCCATGGTCCTTTGTTCCCTTTCCATCTTCCTACCTTTAGTGGGAACAATTTATCATCTATAGCTGTGTGCATTTTTAGAAATATATCAAGGGAGGTGTCTGCTTTTCCCATTCCTGGTTCCAAAAGGGCCATGCTTAATTCAGTTATGATAGATTCTTATCATGCAAGGGAAGAAATATCTTGATATACAAACCTTTTAATATTACTAAATTTCTGTAAAATGTTATTATTTTTAGATGTGACACTATTGTTGCTATTTAAGTGTTGGCTGCATCTGGTCTCACAATATTGATAAAAGTGGAGAGCAAAACCCAGGGTCTTTCTTAAAGCAGAAAAGAATGAAAAGTACAATTCAGATTAAAGTCTTTTCAATCTATGCTTTGGAGCTGGTGTTGCTTTTCTATGATGTCTGTACTCTTTCTACATCAGGTTCCTATCAGAAGAGTGAATGCTTAAATTAGGGAACGCTCTTATATTGAACTTTAAAACGCGAAACCTGAAAATGTCAAAGGCACATAACATCGACTTTTTTTCTCAGGGAAAAAAATCGATGGGCCAGTCTTTGGACTTTGCTGTTTTCGCCACTGTGGTGTGATCTCAGAGTTGGTATATTTAAGTTGGGGGTTATGGGGTGCACTTTATTTTGCCTGTACACTGTTTTTTTTTTTTTTTTGGATCAGCAATTTTTTTCCCTGGGAAAAAAATTTGCTGATCTGTTCCTCCGACATTTTAAGGATTCACATTTTTAAGTTCGATAGAAGAGTGTTCACTATTTTTAGCGTTCGATCTTCTGATATAGACACTCTACATCATGTAACTGGTATACAGCTCGTGCACTTTTGTGGAGGATATTTATGTTTTCTGGTGTGAACTGTAACTTTCTCTGCCATTAATTTGTTCCTATTTCATCATAATTTTGACTACAGCTCCTACGGCTTCTTCTGTTGACCTCTTGGCATAACGTGCAAGGTTCTTAAGAGATATGGATGATGTCTTTTGGCTGGTACCAGTCACAAATAAGTTGTCCAAGTTTTAAAGTGGACAGTGTTTTAAACATCTATATAGGAATTTAGATGAATTTGCTATAAAAAACTGTAACCAGCAATCTGGCATCTAGAAGATTCAAAGGATTATCTTAATCATGGCATAGATGCACTTGACTTGAGGGTGGGATGTCAAGCTAGGGAATGTAATGATAGCCCTTCTTTTGTTAACAAATGGCAGACAAAACAAAGCATTGTTTCATTGATGCTTGCTGAACTATCAGTGCAGCATTGTCAGAAATGTTTGCAGAGACTTAATAACAATGTTACCTTATCTGAAATCCAGGTGCAGGCATTTGTGGATGGCTCAGCATATACTAAGTTGTTGCAGTAATAGAATGACTCTATGGAGGGATAAGGATGATAGGGTTGTAAAGTAATGCACACTTAAAAATATAAACAAGATCTCTTAGACTATAATAACAATTTATTCTTCTCCTAAAAAACAGAATGTCCATTGTACAAAGAATACTACTTCAAATTCTATTAGGAAGAAAAGTAGACAGGAGAAAAAGAAACTCAGCCAGTGACTCTGTAGTAAATTAGAATGATTCCATCATGGACATATCTTCAAATAAGGACACAAATCCCAAGTTGCTGGATTCTTCTCCCCAGGACAAATGTTCCAACCTTCCTGCTCTGCCCTGTGTTGCCCTTTACTATTAAAAATTGGGGTAGACAATACTGCAATAAAAGAACAAATTATTCAGTTACTCAAATAACTGGTGAAGTGAATGATGATCCAAACACATACATGATCACTAATTTAACAAACAATGCCCTAGCAGCTGATTGCATTTCTTTGCTCAGTAAAGGTTTAACATTTGTTCCCCTATTTTTTTTTTGTTTGACATACTGAAAATATTGTTGATTTGAGATCTTTTCATAGCAAGTCAAACCTAAAATATTGGTTAGGCAGTCATACATCTGAGAATATAGCTAGGATTTTTCTTGGATTTAAATTTAGAGAATTTACTTGCAACCTACCTTAGCATCCAGCAGTAAAGGTATTTCAGTAACTGATTTTTGAATGATTTGAACACTAATCAAATAAATAAAGCTGAGGACAAAACTTGGGATACCATAGCTATATGGACAAGCTATTATTATGAGAAAAAGATGCAACATCTATTATCTGATGTAACAGCTTGCCAAAAGTTAGGCATTGATCCAAATTTTTTGTTTAAATGCAGACTAATGAATTTCTTAAATTTTCAGTGAGTATGGGAAACACTGATCCACAGTTAAAAGGGTAGCTGTCTATAGATAATCATTTCACCCAAACTATTATGTTTTATCCAAAATTCACATACACATCTATCTCTACCATGTAGACTAATAATTTATGGAAGGGTTTTCCTTACATAATCTTGTTCTGCTTCACCTGAATATTACTTTAAACTTGTAGTTAGTATTATATTCATACTTAGAGAGAAACATATTTTTAGTATTATACTAAATATAGAGATATGCATAAAAATTAAACTATTCATTTATTTGCATTTGATGACCAAATATCTCCAACAAGGAAATCCTGTCTTAAGTGGTATGCTGGAGAGAACAGCAGTAAAATTACTGAGTATATAAAGTCAATATGTCTCAAGAAAATATTCTGGCACATTATAAGGAAAGTATAAATGACATTCAGAGCCATATGAACTGAGACAATGATAAACATTATGGGCCAAATTCCATAAGAATCACTCTCAATATAAGTGACTTACTTCAGTATAAGGCTTGTCCATAAAGCAGGCTTAAACTGAAGTAAGTCACCTACACTGGGAGCAAGGTAATATGATGAAAGGGCAGTTTTTATTCTTAACCATTTGAGACAATTGGTTCATTGATGGAAGGGGTTATATATTTTCTGGAGTACTTAAGTGTGAATTTTTGGCTTGTATTTTTTTCTGATTAAGTCCTTCTCTGTGAGGATGAAAGTGCTAAATAAATTGGAAAAATAAGTGATCCTTCCTCATGTTTCCACCTTTTTGTGGTTCTTAGGATCATAGATTCATAGGTTGGTACTAGGCTATTGGCCCTAGGGCTTAACCAAGCCTAGCCATAACAATCCCTTGTCTATTTCTTCCCACAGTATTTACTTCCCTTCTAAGTGTATCTGCATGCTGGTTTTCAACTGTATGTGCTGAGTGATGGGAGTATATGGTAATTTATGTTATGTTAGATGTTTGCTTGAATTTGGATCATTAGTTGTGTGGATGTATCAGTAAGCTGCGGTGGTGGTTCTGCGGTAGCATTGTCACCTCACAGTAAGACGTTGTCCTGTTCGATTCTCAGCTAGTGCATCTTCTGTGTGGAGACATGCATGAATGGGTGTACCTTCATTGATGGTTGTGCATCAGGGCCGGCAAATCGGCATGTAAAATCTACTGCCATTCATTAGCGGACCGGAGTTCCGCTGTGGCGACCCCTAACCAGGAAAAGCCGAAAGACACAACAACAACAACAAATTGTGTGGATGTATCAACATAGATGCATATACAGATATATATATATATATATATATATACACATATATATATATATATATATATATATATATATATATATATATGCATATGTAAACATAAAATATAATTGTATATATTTATGTATCTATATGTATCATTAAATACAATCAGCTAAAAATTATCAGAACTCGCAAAGCTTGACATCACTAACATTGACAGGTAAACAATGAAAAAGAGAATATTGACACACCTCTGCACATGCTTCAAGCATATCTCTCAACCTTTTAGTGAGTAAATCTGGACAAAGCCTAAAGAATATTGACACACCTCTGCACATGCTTCAAGCATATCTCTCAACCTTTTAGTGAGTAAATCTGGACAAAGCCTAAAATAATGGGGAATAAAGGCCAAAACATAGGAACAGATTTTAAATGCTGGACTTATTAACTTAGAAAGTTGAAAGAATAATGGATTTTGTGTTAGCATGCATTTTTTGGAGGATATAAAGTCTTAAACTGAACTGTCTGCCATCATTTAGTGATGTCAATCCTTAGTGATTTGTCAGAAAACCACGTTTTATGAGGAACAGACCAAAAATATAATGCAAAAATCTCTATATATTCTGTGAAAATCTGGACAGCTGAATGATATCGAGAGAATAATCTCAGAGCATGCAACTTTTAAAATAATGTTTTGCTGGGAGGCAAGATCTCCTGCACCCTCATGTGATGGTTGGGTTATTCTCCCCACATTTGCTGCTAATTATGTATAGTAACTCTAGGAACGAGCCATCCTCAGGGAAAAGGCATATTCCCCAAACCTAGGAATTATCCGATCTCGCAAGGATGTCAACAACTTGCTTTGTCAGCTAAAGTGTATTGACAAAATGGAGGTTGACTTTACTGAATTTTGAATAAATAAAGTGAAACCAAGTGAATTAGTAAACCTTTGCTTGTTAAATTCTAACCATATGAAGCTACAAAGGGCTACACAGTGATATGATCAACACTGATGTCCTGCAGCAAATGTATCTTCTGTATTGTAAGTTAGCTCAAGCATATGGATTAATGGAGACAGTAAATTACTTAGCAGACACACTGAATTTGGGAATAAAAACAGTATGCTTTGCATAAGAAGTAGATAATCAGGCATCATGGGCGAGAAAATGCATTACCTGCATGGTTTGGATTAGAATGGTTTGCCTTTATTTGTCAGACTATAATATAGTTTGACAAAATGGAAGTATTGGAATGTCTGTGGAGAAGACCATGTTTTTAGAATGCCAGTGATTTTGCATTTTACTGTTTCAGTGTTATTGATACAACCACAAAACCATTATTTTGGCCATTCAAGAGTTTGCAACTGTTAAAATCTGGACTGTACACAATAAATTTAAACCAACTATCATCCGTTCTTTTGAATATAACAAAACTTTCGGCTTGTTGCCACCAGTGCCTCATTTTGGAATGCTTTTATTATTAAATAACCTCTTAATAACCTGTATCCATTAGAAAAAGACATTTAGACATTTAATCTTTCACTATACCATAAATGTCTCACACTGATTATCTGTTTTACAAACAATCTCTACATCTTCTCAAGTTTTTTTTTTTTTTATGTATGCCTGATTATAAATACAAAATGGAGTACAGTATTCAGTAAATGGTCTTACAGCTGACTTATAAACTAGCATCAGTACAACAGCATCACTACTTGAGATATGCCTTAATAAATTATTTATCACCCCATTGGCTTTCTTGAGTCCACCTTTCAAATGGACTTCAAAACATATACTCTCATTGACCAAGATTTCTAACTCCTGAACAGAAATGTCTGATGTTAGAATATGACCATCCGGTGCATATGGGTATTTCTGTTTTGTTTTCTGCTTTGAAATTCTTATCATTTCATATAGCACATTCATGGATTTTGTCCAAGAATTCCTATAACCATTTTTGATCTTCGATATTAATGAGAGTTGCACCAGCATTGGTATCAGTAGCAGGTTTAGTGACCCATACATTATGTAATGTAGAACATTTTGAGATAAGTATCCCAAAATAAATTCCAGTACTGAGCCTTGAGGTATCCCAATCTTAATATCTGATTTATCAGAGATACACTCTCTGATATGTGCATTACAGAGCATGCCCTTAAGTCAAAATCTTGCTTGACAAACACATAATTTTGGTCTTAGCAGTGATACAATGAAGTCCCATAATTGTAAGCTGTGACATCAGTGACTCAACATGATATTGCACTTTAGAATTTACTGAGATACTCATGTTAGAGTCATCTTTGCACTGGACCCATTTTGCATTTTCACAGTGAAAGAACATGTCATTGAGAAAGATAGTATAAAAAAGTTTAGTGCTATTTCCAAACATTGAAGGACTCTATCAATAACTAGCAGCCATTCTCAGATGACAAAAAAAAAAAAAAAACTAAAAGGACCAGTAAAAATGTTTCAACAATCTGGCCATGTTCCGGTCATTTATATGTGTACTTTATAATATCCAGTAGGAAAGTAAAGCCTGCACCTCCATTGTGAACTTGAGAAAATGTTATAATTGTTTATATGTTGAAAAAAGAGAATTAACTCATTTTTACAGATTTATTTGATTGGGGAGACAAGTGACGTTTTGGATAAATATGATTTCAATGTAACAGAGGTTCTCTTTTTATGTAGTTATATATCAAGTACCTCTATCATGATATCAGAGGTAGGATATTCTTTTATAGATTTGCAAATAAAATTTAAAAAGCCTAAAGAATAATGCGTGCCATGCTTTGTAGTAATTCAAGTTGGCAGCTGTCAAATAAAATTGACTTAGTCTTTCACTTATGGCGTAACTGTACACTAAAACTGATTCAATTGTGTGGCAGTTGTGATGTGTACAAGTATAACGCCTATTCCTTTGACTAGGTACCAAGGTGCTCTGCACTGTAGCTTGCAAAAAGGTGAGTCATATTCTTAGTGTCATTCAGGCTAAGAAAAGCTGAAGGAGTGGAGTACTGTCCAAAATGAAATTACTTTTCATATTTTGTCAGTCTTTGAATTGTTAGATTTTATATATTGTTGCTCTAGGTAAAAGGTATTTTGTTAACTGGAATTAGCTTTTCCTAACTTTATTTAGATGTTCCAGATAAAGACAAGGAAAGGATAAGGGTAGAATAACAAGAGAAGGGGCGACCCTGTAGGACAAACTGTTAGTCAACATGAGTAGAATCAATAATCATTGCAAATGAATTTATAATTTGATAGAAGAATAATCATGGAAGCTGGATACACTATAATGATTCATCATCGTAAGAACTTTACATATATATTACTGTAAAGTAAGTGTTCAGAGCATTACTTATGCATCTGTTTAACAAAATCAAATGAGATATGGTTGTTGTAATGAAAGAATAATTCACATTTGCCAATGTAATAGAGTTTTTAAACCATGGTATAATCATATAAGGAAATGCAGAATGTATATAGAACATGACATTACTTATTTTTGTTTAATATATGTTGACCACTTTAGGCCAGTATTTAAAAGCATATCATTACAAATTCCACTTGTAATACAGACACATAGTTAATAAAAGCTTTGTACAAATGACATCAACTCTTTAAACCCATGCTAAGCTGAGGAGATCTGGAGCTTCATAACACCATTCCCTGCTATGACTAATAGAATCTACAGCAGCTAATGCTACTTTTTTTTAAAGACATATGGGCAAATAGAACTGAATAATATTGACTGTTTAGAAAATCAGAAGCTCTAATTTCTATAAAGCCTACCCAAATACAGAAATATTTTTTCATAGTTCTGTAAAGAGAAGGCATTCATATAGCATACTGGCCCATGATCCAGTTTAATACTCTAGGTATCGTGAATGCACAAAATAAGAATTATTATTTACTTTTGGAAGACAGGTATAAGAAAAAATATATATGCAAAAAGTGCCTGCAATAAGATATGTGAGGTTTTGTAGAACGTTCCAGATCAAATGTTTCACTAGAGGACAGTCAGTGTAGGACTTTTCAAGATGGCTTCACACTGATTAACAGTTTAACTTCAGCTCTCCCAGTGTGAAAAAAGAAACTAAAAGACAAGAGCCAAGAACTCTGTCACTTCTAGTACTAAATTTAGTTACCTGCTGGTAAGTATACTCTCTGGATGCCAGCTAAGAAAAAAAAACTCTACCTGAAAGAAAACCAGCTAGAAAAGGTGAAGAGAAAACACTGACAGGAAAGAATCCTGCAGCTGATCAAAAAGCAGATCAAGCTCTAGCTTTGGTGCAAGATATGACTTCCAGTAATCTAGAGGAAAAAGAAATCAAATGTGCTCATAGATTAAAATAAATGAATCACTGATGGAGTATATCAACTCAAATAACAAAAAAGATGGAAAAAATCAAAGAAACTTTAAACAGATATCCAGATAAGCTGACAAAGCTGCAAAATATCAGAGGTTGAAATGAAGAAAGTCTGGCTGAGTATAAAACTGCTCAAGAAGAGATGTCTCAAAATGGTAGAATTAGAGGATGGAGCAGGTAGGGAAAATCTGAAATTTTCTGTTGTACTACAAAAACTAGAGAGAACAGACTGTATTACTTTTATGAAGGGACAGATAAGCAACTGGACTGGTCTTCCACAGCAGGAGCTGTTAACTGAAAGGGCACACTATGTGTATTCTTCAAACGTGGCCATGAGAAAGCAGCCAACACCTGTATTTGTAAAGATGCAAACCTACAAGAAGAAAGTGTTGATCTTGGTAAAAACTGTTGCAAAAGCTCAAAGTATTAAAAGTTGGAGACAGCAGAGTGTTTGTAGAAAGTGAGTATTCACTGTACACCAGGCAGAAGAAAAACACATTTATTTCAGCAATCAGGGAATGTCAAGAAGCAGGTGTGAGATTCAAGCTCCTTTATCCAGCTGTCTGCAGAATATTTTTCCTGGAGAGTCAGTCAGTTTTTGATGCAATACAGGCTAAGGAGGAAAAACAAATGTTTGTCCAACAAAAAGTGAGCCATCAAGCAGAAGGGAACTCAGCTTATCATTCTTCTGATAATAAAGTACATCCAGAGACTTTGCCAGTGAAACTTGCCCATTGTTCCAAAGGAAAATGCTTGAGAGACAAAGAAAAGCACACAATTTGACAAGAAGAACTGGGAGTACCTTCAAATTGAACTAGAATCTGGAGCCATGAGTTGGGAGATGGAGATGAACATGAAGAAGACCAGCAACATGGAAATGAGTGAATAAATGTCAGACTGCAGAGTATCAATCACATATTGTGAAATGCAGCCATATAAGAATAAGTGGAAAGAGTAGACTTTTCTTGATTTTGTTAAACGTCTGGGGAACTGAAAGATGTTTGCCTCACTTCAGGTTATTAATTAATGTTTGGAAGGGCAGTGAGGGGAGGAGAAGAGGAATGAAAATGGTAACTGTAAGTAAAACAATTTCTATCCTTAACAGTATTTCTATAAAACAATTCATGATATAAATTGCATGTTTTACAGTAAAGCATTTTCTTGTTCTAGTATGTGATAAAGATACTAATGTAAACAGAAGTCTTTTTTCTTTCTTTTTTTCTTCTTTTTAGTATTAAGAAATGCAAGCATTACAATGCAAAAAGAAAAAAGACTGGACAAAAGCATGTTTAAGTTAATAGGCTGTATTCTTGGGTTGTTGAAGTGGGGGATGGTGTACAAAAGTACACAGATCATAAAATAAAGAGAGATTATATATTTTCTCTTACTTTTGCATAGGTGAATGTCTAGATTAAGATCTTTGACTTAATCTAATGATGATTTTTAAATGGAAACAAGCAAATAAGCGTATATTGAATAGAATGAAAAATTTTCCTTTAACAATAAATGTTTCATCTTGTCTTTAGAAGCCTGCAGCTGAGGACTACATTTTTTCTGTTACATTTCCACAGAGACAAGCTTATTATAGGGTAATAAAAAGCCAAAGCTCTGTTTCTTCAAGGTTAAAAGTTAATGTTTTCTGAAAGCATGCAGTTGTTTTTCACATCTGTGAGGGGAATAAAGATAAAAAAGAGGAGACACCAGTGAGCGTAAGAAGAAGCACAACAATAACATGTGTCTTATCATGGATAACCTCAACTTTAGGTTTGTTAAGGCCTGTGTTTGAAGCTATCTATTTTAGACAGTTGTTCTTATTAGAAGGGTTAAACTTCATTATTTGAAGATGTACATAGTTTTGAGGGTTTGTATTAAGTTAACAGGTCATGGGGTGTTCTGGGTGTGTTTTTTTTGTCTGAGGGTTTTAACTAAAAGAAAATGTCTTGCAAAATATGACATAAGTTGCAATAGTGATAAACTGTATAAAGGATCAATCTACCAAACATTAGTGAGTGTATATATCACAAAAATGGAAATAAACATTACAAAAAGCTGTCATATATGGGTCTATATTATCATATTGCACGCTCAGAAGAGCAAATGACAGATAATTGGCCCCATGTAAGCAAAAGCTTACAACGTCGAAACTTCAGAACAGCAAATATTTTCCAATGGAAAACAATCGCTGTTCCGAAAAAAAAAAAACAGTAAAACATTACTTAATGTGGGGGGCAAAGCCCCCCACACCCCTACTTAAATATACCAACTCCAAGATTGCACTACAATGCCGAAAAGGCAAAGTAACAAAAGCGGCCAAACAAATTCTTTACCAGGGAAAGAATTTGCTGAACAGCCATTTTGCTATTTTACAAAAAGAAAAATACCCACTGGGTACAAAACTAGTAAGAAACAAAAGGAACCATGTCCAAGGCTCTAGGCAGAAACTTTTAATCCAAATACATCCAAATTCACCAACTAAGCGCTTTTACCATAACAAATGGCTTCTTCAGAGCGAGTGTAAAGCATCCAAACAATTCACCTTCAATTGCTCTTCAACATCATTTCCACGCTTGTTGTCATCATATTTATTTTGGCAGCGTTTAATTTACCACTTTTTACCAAACTTTGGGTGAAATATTCAACCCCCACATCTTGTGGAATTACAGTAAATAAGTTGATGACATCTATAGTTAGGAAGGACCATTCTCTACCATGACCTGATATCTTATCAAGTCTTTGGAGGCAATGCCAAGAATCTTTCAAAATATGTGGAATCCCAGCCACAACCTTCTGAATCCCTTCATCCACAAAGGCAGCCAAGGGTTCAGTCTTGGAACACCGGGACGAAACTTTAGCTCTAAAAGGAGAGTCCCTAGTGCCCTTGTTTATTTTTGGGATACCAAAAATAACAGGTGTGACTGGGCATTCCACATTTAAAAAATTAAATTCTGTCTCAGTAAGTGCTCCTTGGAATAAAGCATCAAGTAAGAATAAATCAATTGTATGGTATGTTATATGCAACTCGTTGATATAAATCCTTTGATAAGTGGTGTGATCGTCCAGTATTTCCTGCATTTTAGCTATGTAATCAAATTTGGACATAATCACCACACCACCACCCTTATCGTGTTTCATAATTCTCAACTCTTTGTTTTCTGCTAACTCAAACAAGGCATCCTTCTCTTGTGTAGACAAATTAGAATCATAATTTGCCCCCCATTTAGTATTATGTTCTTAATTCCCTTCAAACATAATTTTTCAAATATAGCCACATCCTTGTTGCATGGGGGTACAAAAACACTTTTCCTTTGTAAACACCCATCATTGTTTTGATGACAAACAACATTAGGATTGTCCTTGAAAAAAAGGGCTAAATTAAGCTGTCTCACAAACATTTTGACATTAGTGAATATATCCACCATATTTGTTCTGAAGTTAGGTACAAATGAAAAGCCTTTTGACACTACGTCATGGTGGGCTTCTTTAATATCAAAGGCACTATAATTATAAACTTTGAAGTTAGATTTGGTGAAGATTTTATACTATGACCACAAGTTCTCATTGTTTAAACATACTTCTACATCACATATAGTAGTAATGGAAATATCTGGTAAAACTTCACATGCTACACAGTCAAATCAGAGTCACTTAATATCTCCTCCTGTTGTTGTTGTACTTGTGCCATTGTTTGTTCCAACGGTTGTTCGCCCATCTCTGTCCCTGATATTTCGTATCCGGAACATAGTGCTGGGTGGTTGAATTCCCCTCCCTTTTGTTCTGTAGCTGAGTTGATCTCCTTAACAGCAGGTATTCGTCTAAAAAACCCCAGATGTTGTCTCTCCGTTATCCAGCCCATCATCACCACTATCATAGTCATCATTAACAATTATGGCACTTTCAGTATGATTTCCATGACTGTGTTTAACAACTCCATAAGCCCGGTTGTTTTTGTAGTCTTCCATATCCCTAGCTAACTTCTTGGTTTTTATTTGCATACTTTTTTCTACATATTTATCAATATTGCTTAAAACATCCCTATATCCTTGTACATTTTGACAAAACAAGTCCCCCACAATGCTTTCATATAGTTTAACAATTTCCTTCTCAAGCGTATTTATCTTACTTACATTGTTTTTTACAATTATGTCCAACATTTGTAGACCTGTCTTGTTAAAAAGATCTAAAAGTTCCTTGTAGGCTTGTTTCCCTTGTTCTATACCATTGGGAAGTTTCCAGATACTAAGTCCGTTGGGGACCTGTTGTAAAGTGATGGATTTGACTAAAAATGCATTGTCCAACTGTAGCGTCCTGTATTTTCTACACTTAGTCCCAAATAGTTCTATTTGTTGTTTAACAGTCAGTTCCAAAGCCTTACCTTCCTTCAAAGCAGTAAAATCAAAATTAGGGTCTTGAAACCACCATTTAAAATCCTCACCAACGTAGTTGTTACCATTGCTGTGCCTTGTTTCACCTCTCACATTTATGTCCCGGTTTTTGTCAGATGATCGGTCTTCACCTCGCTCACCCAGCTCTCGCCTTTTGTTGTTAGGTCTTAGGTCTTCACCTCTAGAAGTATTAGAATTGCTGTTAACACCAACCGGTATGTTGTTGCCTCGATTAGGTGTGAGTGGCGAATGCAGGGTAAACAACTCAGCCTGCGAGTCTGTTAACATCACCGGACTAGTGCGTGGAATGTCTCGTTCAGTCAAGAGTGACGTCAATCTCTTGACTGCAGCTGTTAACTCAACAACAGCTGCTTCCATGTATATATATATATATATATATATATATATATATATATATATATATATATCAAATAAACATCAAAATAAAATGAAAAACTGGTCCAAAAAGAACTGCCAAACATGCCGAAGGCGGAGTCACTGACAAAGACCAATGCCACAAAAAGAAAAATACCCATTGGGTGCAAAACTAGTAAGAAACAAAAGGAACCATGTCCAAGGCTCTAGGCAGAAACTTTTAATCCAAATACATCCAAATTTACTAACTAAGTGCTTTCACCATAACAAATGGCTTCTTCAGAGTGAGTGAAAAGCATCCATACCTTACATTAAATACTCAACCAATCATTCAATCATCCAATGAGAAACATTATTGAGCAATTATACAATAATTACAAAAGTTTAAACAACTGAATGTGTCCACGCACAGTAGAAAACATATGTTATACATACCCTAACAAAAAAGTTAGAAAAGCATCCTGTCTATAATTATAATGATATCTCTCAAAAATACACTAGAAAAACATTTAAATAAAATGCTAATAAAAAAGTTTTTAAAATAATTATGTTGAAACTGTAAACAACTTAATGAAACAAGTATGTAGAAAATACATAATGTTCACCTTTTGAAACTAAATTCTGTTGGCCCTATCCTTCAAAACAGGCTTTAAGGAGATGTGTTCATTCAGGCCTGGTGGAGTAGTAGCATCCAATGTTATTTGCCATCTATACTCCAATAATTCCACCCTCAACCTGACATCACCACCCCTTTCAAGACTTCCTACTCTATCGATCACAAAGAAAATAAATTTCTTAAAGTCCATACAGTGTATACTATGCATATACAATGCATTGTGTATGTCGTGATTTTTGATGGCCCTCAGATGTTCTGCAATCCTGTCCTTTAACCTACGGACAGTTTTGTCCACATAAAATGCATTGCAGCTAACATAGGTAGCAATGTATACCAAATTCTGTGTGTTGCAACTGCACCTACCAGGGCACCCAGTGGTCTTAAAATAGTTAGTCACCACTAAATAAGGTCCTTCATTAATGAACATACAAAATTTACAAGTTCCACACTTGTACATCCTGGAACATTTGTATATAATTCTATTTCCTTCCAAGATTTCTTTGATTCCAGAACATCTGAGGGCCATTAAAAATCATGACATACACAATGCATTGTATATGCATAGTACACACTGTATGGACTTTAAGAAATTTATTTTCTTTGTGATCGATAGAGTAGGAAGTCTTGAAAGGGGTGGTAATGTCAGGTTGAGAGTGGAATTATTGGAATATAGATGGCAAATAACATAGTATAAATAGTATAATTGCTCAATAATGTTTCTCATTGGATGATTGAATGATTGGTTGAGTATTTAATGTAAGGTATGGATGCTTTTCACTCACACTGAAGAAGCCATTTGTTATGGTGAAAGCGCTTAGTTGGTGAATTTGGATGTATTTGGATTAAAAGTTTCTGCCTAGAGCCTTGGACATGGTTCCTTTTGTTTCTTACTCGTTTTGCTATTTTGCCTTTTTGCGCTTTACTGTTCGTCAAAGACGAATTCGACAACCTGCATCTGCGACCGCATAATAAGGAACCGTCATATATAATAGGTGGGAATAATGACTTCTTATCATAATGTTGACATTTTCCATTTTATCTTGGAATATGAATGGTCTCACAGGTATAGACAAAGACAAATATTGAATTAGGTTAAGAAATGCAGAGTACAAATAGCAATGCTACAGGAGACACATTTGGAAAGAAATGAACATGTGTATTTGATACAAAAAGGTTTTCAGGATGGATATTCACCAGAATATCAGGTGCATAGGAAAAGAGGAGTACTTACATTAATCTAGAGGAACTCCAATAGTGGTAGAAGAGTAAAAGAAAAAAAAAGATAATAATGGCAGATTTGTGGTAGCAAGGGGCTGCTGAGAAGGGATGAGGATTACACTGGTATGTATTTATATTCTACCTAAAACTGCTATTATGGGGCTTAAAATAGATTTGGGAGAAATAATCTTCTTTCAGCAGGGAATATTATTTAATGTGAGGGGAGAAATTTGTTTTGCAATAATGAAGATAATTCAGGGGCTTGCAGGGAAAATAAAACAAAGAAGGTATATTTCTGAAGAAATTCATGTAAATATTTGGTGGGGAAGACAAGTAGTAGGAACTAGAACAGAATTTACATGTCATTACCCAAGTTAACTAGGCTAGACTAGGCAGTAATTATATTTTACAGGAAGATATGCATTAAATTGAGAACTTTGGCACACACATCCAATAGCTATTTTAGATTACGTACTGTGGTGGTGGTGCTGCGGTAGCATTGTTGCCTCACAGTAAGATGCTGTCCGGTTCGATTCTCAGCTAGAGTGTCTTCTACATGTAGACATGTGTGAATGGGCATCCCTTCGTTGAAGGTTGTGCATCAGGGCTGGTAACTCGGCATGTAAAAATCAACTACCAATCATTAGTGGACCGGAGTTCTGCTGTGGCGACCCCTAACCGGGAAAAGCCGAAAGACACAACAACAACAACCGATAATTACCAAAATAAAAATGCAGGGTAATGAAGTAAAGATGAGATGCTGGCACTTCCTTACCTACCCATTAAAGAGAGGAATTTAAGGAATGGGTAGCAGAAATTATTCAGATATTGTTAGGGAAGATAGAAAGAACTCCAAAAGTTATAGATAGTGGAATAAATGAAAGTGAGGTTTAAAAATATGGTAGAAATAAAAGAAAAAGAGATATGATTAAGAAGTAACACTAGTTATTTAGAAGGGCTGACAAAAGTTAAAATATTGCAGAATAAGGATAATCTCACAGAACACTAAGAAACATAATTATAGAGCAGTAGATCTGTGACAAAAACCTGTTAAAGCAATCACAGAAATCAGTGATTCAGAGACACATTAACTTCAATGAGAAAAGACCTCATTACTTGCAAACCTGTATGTCTCTGAATTCATGATGATGACTCCAAGTGCTAACAGGCCCTTTTCTGCTGCCATTGCAGTAATTACCACTAGTGGTTGATGTAGTTTAGTAGAATAGGCTTCCACCGTCATTCACCCACACATGCACGTAGACACACACACACACACACACACACACACACACACACACACACACACACACACACACACACACACACACACACACACACACACATCTACTCACCTTATACCTCTCATACCTCTCCATACATTCATAGACAGAGCCACACACATATACATATGTACATACACACACCCAACATTACCTATCCATTAAACTCCCTGGCATTTACCTTTAAACTGATCTTTCTCATTGAAAGTAATGGGTGACTATGGATTTTTGGCTTACCAAGTAACTGCTGTCAGTAAGGATTTTTATAGCCAAGCAATGTGCAGATCACTTAAATCACATACTACAGGTATTCCTGAGGTAGAGCATATGGCTGATTATCATATGCCACTACACTGGGATGCCTCATTAGCATTTGAAGTAGGCCAGAGGGATAGCCCATTATGGTGCTGCACATTTTTGAGATAGACATTACAGTAGGACTGCCATAAAACCAGAATGGTTACTGCCAACAATTTAAATGGCATTACTGCTGGTGGTAGCATTTCTGAATCTAGGTCAGTGTGCATATATATTCCTAGGCATTATTGTTTGTTGGTTTGTTTGTTTATTTCAGTTAACCAGGTTTACATGTATATATATATATATATATATATATATATATATATATATATATAGATATATATAGATATATATGCATATACCCTCTCTCTCTCTCTCTCTATATATATATATATATATATATATATATATATATATATATATATATATTCACTATACAATCTCGAAGTACTGAAATGTCGAATTTCAGTATTTCGAGACTGAATAGTTGAAAACCAACATACACAAAAACCCACAATCACGAATACCACAACCGCGACCATTCACACATACACACACAAACCAAGACATAATCACACACACATACACCTACCTAACTAAACAAACATAACAACACATAGAAACACACCCGACCTACCTATAAGCAAGGGGTCAAGCCCCCCTGCACCCCCCCTACTTATATATTCTAACTCCGAGTTCACACTAAACACACAGAAAACACCACTGCACACACTCACACACACTAAAATCCATACTCAATATCCTCAAATAAACAACACTTACTTGAAACCCCAGACAAATCCACAAACCGCACCACACGTAATAAACATGACACCATGATAGTGGCGGATTTGACATTTCCAGATTCGACACTTCCACATTCGGCATAGTGTAGTTTTGAGTAACTGCACTTTCTACTATTCAGTCTCGATGTACTGAAATTCGAGATTTCAGTACGTCGAGATTGTCTAGTGTATCCATATACTATATATATATATATATATATATATATATATATATATATATATATATATATATATATATATATATATATATATATATATATATATCTCCTCTTCTTCTTCGGCTGCTCCGTTAGAATTGCCACAGCAGATCAACTGTTTCCATTTCCTCCTGTCCTCTGCATCTTGCTCTGTCACACCAACCACCTGCATATCCTCTCTCACCACATCCATAAACCTTATCTTAGGCCTTCCTCTTTTCCTGTTACCTGGCAGCTTCATCCTTAGCATCTTTTTCCCAATATACTCTGCATCCCTCCTCAGAACATGTCCAAACCAACATAATCTTGCCTCTCTGGCTTTGTCCCCAAACCTTCCAACCTGTGATGACCCTCTAATAAACTTATTCCTAATCCTGTCCATCCTCATCACACCCAGTGCAAATCTTAACATCTTCAACTCTGCCACGTCAAGCTCTGACTCCTGCCTTTTTGTCAATGCCACTGTCTCCAACCCGTATAACATAGCTGGTCTCACTACCCTCTTGTAGACCTTCCCTTTCACTTTTACTGGTACTTGTCTGTCACAAATTACTCCTGACACTCTTCTCCACCCACTCCATCCTGCCTGTACTCTCTTCTTCACCTCTCTTCCACACTCACCATTACTCTGAACTGTTGATCCCAAGTACTTAAACTCATTCACCTTCGCCACCTCTACTCCCTGCATCCTCACCATTCCTCTATCCTTCCTCTCATTCACACACATATATTCTGCCTTAGTCCTGCTGACCTTCATTCCTCTTCTCTCTAGAGCATATCTCCACCTCTCCAGGGTCTCCTCCACCTGTTCCATACTCTCACTACAGATCACAATGTCATCTGCAAACATCATAGTCCACGGGGACTCCTGTCTGATCTTGTCTGTCAACCTGTCCATCACCATTGCAAATAAGAAAGGGCTCAGAGCTGATCCTTGATGTAATCCCACCTCCACCTTAAACGCATCCGTCACTCCCACCGCAGACCTCACCGCTGTCACACTACCCTCGTACATATCTTGTACCACTCTTACATACTTCTCTGACACTCCCGACTTCCTCATACAATACCACAACTCCTCTCTAGGCACCCTGTCATATGCTTTCTCTAAATCCACAAAGACACAATGCAACTCCTTCTGACCTTCTCTGTACTTCTCCATCAACACTCTCTGAGCAAACATCGCATCTGTAGTGCTCTTTCCTGGCATAAAACCATACTACTGATCACTAATCATCACCTCCCTTCTTAACCTAGCTTCCACTACTCTTTCCTATAACTTCATGCTGTGACTGATCAGTTTAATCACTCCATAGTTACTACAGCTCTGCACATCACCCTTATTCTTAAAAATCGGTACCAAAACACTTTTTCTCCATTCCTCAAGCATCCTCTCACTTTCCAAGATTTCATTAAACAATCTAGTTAAAAACTCCACTGCCATTTCACCTAAACACCTCCATGCTTCCACAGGTATGTCATCTGGACCAACAGCCTTTCCGTTCTTCATCCTCTTCATAGCTATCCTTACTTCCTTCTTGCTAATCCACTGCACTTCATGATTCACTATCCGTACATCATCCAACCTTCTCTCCCTCTCATTCTCTTCATTCATCAACCCCTCAAAGTACTCTTTCCATCTACTCAACACACTCTCCTCACTTGTGAGTATGTTTCTCTCATTATCCTTTATCACCCTTACCTGCTGCACATCTTTGCTACATATACATACTATATCGCTGAGTTAATATAGTCAAATAACCAAATATCGATTGACTGAAAATGTCAAACCGCAAACCATAAAATCTTGAAAATAGTCTAAACACACACTGCTAATATCACAGCATATACAGGAAAGAATCGACTGATAATTCATTTCATCATTCACAGCATTAAGTACAGGCATTATTGGCACAAATACAAAGCAAAGAAAATGCAATAGTCTGGCAAAATACCATCAGATGCACCATGTCTAGCACATGTGGATAAAAGATTCATGTACAGTAAAAATGCATAGGGCACATCATTTTATGCTTACGCACAGAAATGAAAGGTAGACATACTTCCCT
The DNA here is from genome assembly GCF_019279795.1 of Protopterus annectens. NCBI lineage: Eukaryota > Metazoa > Chordata > Ceratodontiformes > Protopteridae > Protopterus > Protopterus annectens. Next base: position 611,326,489 of record NC_056743.1, read on the forward strand.
GACAGCAAGAAGCCGTAATATACATTGTGGCTGACATCATCACACCTAAAAGAAGCAGAGATGAAATAATGTGAGCAACAACATGTGATAGTTATATGATAGGCACAACACAGTTAACCCCAGTTCTATAATTTAAATTAATTAAATGCATGGTAAGAATTGCTCAAAGCATACTTCAGCTATAACAAATGACACATGTAAGACATCTCCATAGTGACTGCATGGGTATCGCAGTGCACCTAGTAACATGCAATACTTGACATATTTTTGTAGAATGCACATAAGTACATTAGATAGACAGGTAGGATAAAACAGAGTGGGTAAAACTAAGCTATTGTCAATCATCAAGCCTTTAAAACTTTTCAACATACATAATCTGTGCAATAGTCTCCTTATACGTTGCTTAGGATCAAAGAAGTTTAAATAGTATGTAATGCAAAACTAACTGTTCATATATATATATATATATATATATATATATATATATATATATATATATATATGTGTGTGTGTGTGTGTGTGTGTGTGTTGCGTAAAGGGGCAGCAAATAAATAGTGCTTAGCAATGCCGACAGGTAAGAATTGTGTGATTTCTAAGTTTAATTGCCTGATCCATGTTGCTTCCAAACATATGTAAATGATTAACAGAAGACAATTTGAAATAATAAATGTTCCCCATACACACTGTGGGTCTATTATGACAAAACTGATCAAACATAGTAACTAAAAAGCAAAGCCTCCTTCATGTGACTATGTGGTTCCCTATTCGGCAAACTATATGTATGTCGTTATTGCAATATCCAGTCATGCAGGTTATCAGTCTACATGGAAAAAGTTGTTGCTAAATATTTTAGGTAATCAAGAAGGGAATATTCATTTCATTTATGCAGTACCACCTGAAAGGGGTTCTCACTCATACACCTCCCACTATGCTTTGGAGTTCCTCGTATTACAGCCAGTAATCACAAACATAGGTCATTGGTTCAGTTCTGTTCCTGCGCGAGACTGTACAAAACACATCTCAAATCCATAATTATTCTTATGGGGATGCAATAGGAAATAGTGGAGCAAGATGCGTGAAAGTTTCACCCCTAATTGTGACTTTGTGTGTGTTCAGCCATAAATATAATATTCTTCAAAGCATCTTAGTAGGAGATTATCTTCAAAAGGAAGAAGGGCTTCAGTAACTCTTGCATGCACACTACCTCTGTATGTTCAAGGAAACAGTGAGACACCATTTGCTTGACTAAGCAATGAAACTCGGTATTCCTACTAAGCAGTGTTACTTTCCCACTTATTTGCATCTTCTATTAGATCTTTTTTGAGAAATGGAAATAACCCTTTGGAGTAACATTTGGAAAATGTCTTCTAATGCTGTATAGAGCCACAGGTTCAAAGTCCAACAGTATATACTCAACTGATGCTGTACATCACACATCAAAACAATCCTCATTAAACAAACACTGAGTGTTATTATAAGCTTTGTAGGACTTCATCATAATAAATGCAAACTTAAACTGGAGGAAAAGGTATCCACCAGCATAAATGATAAATCCATGGATGGAATACAGTTGTCCATAGCTGGAAGAATAACCTACGTTGGTGCCATCTACCACACTTACAGTTCCATTGCAGGTCATCATCAGCTGCAGCAGTAGCAGCAGAAGCAGCAAACGTAACATTATCAGCTGCATCAGTAGACAGCTTGTGTATAAAATGACCTGATTTAGGATGCCACTCAAACATATCTATATCTTTTATATGTGTGATCTCAGCTAACACTGCAATAAATCTTTTTTCTCCTATGCCTGCAGTTTGTACAACAGCTCATCTTGAACTCATATGCAAAACACTCCCTGATGATATTTTACTTATTACTGACTCAACCACCATGAAAGAAAGATCATCTGATTTTTGCATCCATAGTTTGATGTCAGCAGGAACAGACAACATCTCTAGTTTTGTGGGATCTGTAGAAATGATTTGTGACATTGACTTCATAAGTTATTCTACTGCGGTGGTGGTGCTGCGGTATCGTTGTTGCCTCACAGTAAGACGTTGTCCTGTTCGATTCTCAGCTAGAGTGTCTTCTGTGTGGAGACATGCGTGAATGGGCGTACCTTCGTTGAAGGTTGTGCGTCAGGGCCAGCAACTCGGCACGTAAAAATCTACTGCCAATCATTAGCAGACCGGAGTTCCGCTGTGGCGACCTCTAACCGGGAAAGCCGAAAGACACAACAACAACAACATTAAATGTGAAGCTTAAGCTTTCCTTTAAATTGAAATCATTTGTTGTGAGAATACAAATTATTACTTTGAGAGTATATCATGTCACTACTGTACTCTCTGACATAATATAAGACAAAGCACCACAGTTAGGTACATTAAAGCCCTTAATTGTAATGCAAAATGTAATTAGTAAGGGATACTGCAATGCACAAAACGTGGGTGAATGGGCGTGCCTTCATTGAAGGTTGTGCGTCAGGGCCGGCAACTCGGCATGTAAAAATCTACTGACAATCATTAGCAGACCGAAGTTCCACTGTGGCAAGCCCTAACCGGGAAAAGCTGAAGGACACAACAACAACAACAACAACAACTTTATAAGCTATTCTCTAGACCCTACACATATAGTCACTGCTCTCTCTTTACACTTATCTTTTAGTTTCCTTCTGCATGTCCAGTAAGATTAATTACAGCTTGCTTTTCTTTTCTATAGAGGTAGCCATCTATATTTAATATCTCTTTCATTTTTTGAGAGTTTATGGTGCCGTAACATTCACCAATGTACCTGGTGTGATACATCCTTCAGCTGTACTTTGTTATGCCATCTTGAAATTTGTTGTGTCTCCTTTCAGCCAATCAGCACATTACATTTATATGATATAGTTCATGCTGCATGTTTCTCTGATGCGTTTCTCCACTTCTGTCTGCAGTTGCTTTTGATGTTCTCAATGGATGCAGCAAATACAAGTTAAGATTATGCATTGTAAGCTTTGTAGTGTTAAAAATTCTACTTTTAAAGATGTAGTGCTTTTAATTTGATAATAACAATGACAGACTATAAGTACGACACCATATGTGTGTGTGTGTGTGTGTGTGTGTGTGTGTGTGTGTGTGTGTGTGTGTGTGTGTGTGTGTGTGTGTGTGTCTGTGTGTGTAAACATACTAAACATTCCTAATCTCAACCTCTGTTTTGTTGACATGCTTTGGTTGACAAAACAAATGGTCAACTGGTGCTTAAGACTAATGATTTCAGTGTTTGGGGAATATGCCCTTTCCTCAGGGATTGTGCAGTCTCAGAGTTTGAATACATATTTAGCAGGAGGTGTTGGGGGCCTACAACAGCCATATTTTTTAGTTTGCATGGCTAGAGGTTAATCCTCAGATCATGTGCAGAAATGTGTCAAAGATAATGTATCGATGTTAGAGTTGTCAGCATTCAGTTCATCTCAAAGACAATCCAGCACTTTATGACATCTCTTCTTCATATTCAGGCTTCTTGTTAATACCCATCTGTTCACTTGAAGCAGATTCATCACCAGTTTCTATTGGAAGTGTGGGCCTTGGCTGGATTTCCTCCCAAATGCCTTTCACACATTCTTATCTCCATGTCAGGCTGCATGTACACAAAGTATTGTATCATTAAAATAATTTCCTATACCTCTGCAGGCAGCTGCTTATTTCTTTGCTTTAATTCTCAGTACAAATGAACTGTGGCAATTGGTACTTACAAAAGTGTTCGTCTCAAGGCCGTCTCTGTAGTGGATTGCCTGATTAACAATACAATGGTGCTACCCCTATTAGCTCCCTTGCTTAGCAGTTGTTCCCTACACTGTTACTGTGGACATGTGGTCTGTACATTATCCATTTGGGATGCACCTGGAAATCTAATTACAAAACTTTAATGTATACTGCAAACTGTAAAAATAAAGTTTACCTGTATAACCTGCTGTCACTGTATATATTTAACTGACTGGTTTCTTTGTAAGAAAGAGATGTACTTGGTAAACCTGTATCATGCAGTTATGCACTGTTACCTAAACAGGAGTCAGAATTTCTGCTCATTTCCATAAAAATGTTGGTCCTGAAGCAAAGTAGTGAGTATCTGTTCCCCAATTACAATGTACATCAACATTTCAGAATGAATAATTTGACATCCATTCACCTCCCTATTAAAGTAAAAGTTTAGTTCTGCAATAATATTTTTTTTACTATATGTTTCAGGATATTTTTTTTCTAAGAGCTCATTTTTAAGTACATGATTGACTGAATATATACAGATTGTTTTCAATACTTGGGAGGGAAATTGAGATAACGTTGAAGCATGCATTAATGTTTTTTGATATTCACACAGGCAATAACATATACCCCGAGATTCATGAAGCTCGGTGCAAGGACGGTTTTAGCCTTGCGCCGAGTGTCCTCCTTACAGATGGTGCAGCAGCACCATATGAATATTTTTGAGGGCGAGCTGTCGCACCCTCGACGTGCACAGGAAATGTGTGTGAGTGTAGGGGGGGCATGTTTAAGTGCTCTACGGAGGCTTAAACATGCCCCCACAGTTGCACAACCTACAATGCTTACTATTAGAGCCCGCCTCTATTAGTAAGCAATTAATTCAGTGTCCGTGGATACTGAAATGCATGCTAAGCATACAGGAGTGTCCACGAATGTTGAAATAAAATCAAAGTAGTAAACACACAAGCACGTTGTGGAATGTTGAGCACCTGTCCCTAAAACTATCACAATTAGATTCCCCGTGTCCCTATTTTACATTCGTATTGCTTCATTATTGAAAGTGTAAGCAAAGTGCAGCGTGTTTGCTCATCGCTGCCCTCTGCTTAGTGTAGCTTACACATCAAAATCATCCAAATAGAAAACAACATGCAGAATCAATGTTAACGTCAATAGTATAGTGGTTAGAGCATCTGCCTAACAAACAAGCATTCATGATTCAAGTCCCACTATAACACACATCATTTTCCATGTGGAATGTGTATATGAACATATTTATACATCTTTTTGCTGTATAACCTACATAATAACATATAAATGTGAACTGGAGTACTGCATGAAATGTTTAACTAATGTCACTTAATTAAAGTGGTAGTGTCATAATGAATAAGGCACTAGTAAGCAGGTGTAAGCACAAATAAGCAGTAGTAAACATATATAAGTACTAGTAAGCAAGTCTAAGTGCATTTGCGCAAGTGTAAGCAATGCCCACACACATTAAGCAGAGTAGAAGCTAACTGAATTTAAGAAACTGTAATCGGAAGCTAGCACATCCTACCATCACGCAAACACACACACATGCGCTCACAACTGCTTTAAAGTGCCTTAATCACTCTGTACCCAACGGCTCATGTTCTACACAGCAACAAGATAAACAGCCTCTGCAAGGCTAGAACTCAGGACCCTGTACATCACAGTCACAGTAGTTAATCACTACGCCATGATAGCAATACATATAAAGGAGGTATCAGCAAGCTAATCCTCACCACAGGGAAATCAAATCAAACATGTGAACTGAATCTATGTACAGTGTAATGTTCTATAACCCGCCAAAGACCATAAATATGTGAATTGAAGTACTGCAGTAAACATAGAGTTGAGGTGTCACTGTAATAAAGTTTTGAAGTCCCCAGGACCCCATACAGTGTATATACACATGAATCACGGATACCAGACAAATATATAACCTGTAATGAATAAGACATCATTGACAAAAGGCAAATATAATGCTAAATAACCAATAAGCAATGCAAACTGCAGCACAGCCCAACTAAGTAATTGTAAGCAATGTGTAGGGAAGCCAATACAATATGCCCACAGGTACACCTCTTTAAGCAGTGCCAACCTGAAGTAAGAAGGTGTGCCCATAGCTTAGCCTTTTCGAAACCGGCCAATTACGGAAAAGTGCGGAAATCCGACCCTACTTAAACCAAAGAGGTGGGAATATGGCTCATAACTGGTTGTAGCATGCCCCTGCAGGCAGAATGGCTGGAGTGGGAGAAGGCACTCAATTTAGAGCACAGAGCTGGGGCATCCAGGAGTCCAAATTCATGGTATGGCTCCTGGTAAAGCACCATGGCAGGAGACTACTGCAGGGCCAGTACCAGGGCTCGCAGTACAAAATGGAGGCCTGGGACAGTCTCGCCCATGACCTCACTAGTGCCACAGGTATCCCCCGGACTGGTGAGCAGGTCAGGCATCACCATGCAGACCTGAAGCGGTGGAGGGGGGATGTCCTGGAACAGTGGATCCAGGAAGCAAGGCAGATGCAGAATGCCCCAGAACTGAGTAAGTACTCCTTCCACTACGTAGTTAATAATTGCCTAGCTTGTGTATACTATGGATAGGTATGGCTAAATATCACTGTACTTCCCTGACAGCTGCAGATGAGCATGCTGCAAACCAGAAAGCCTATGATGCTAGGCTGCAAACGATGCATCGGGAGGCAGGTTAGTAAATAGCCTGCATGTACTGTCATAACAAATAAATGTAAGAGCCTCAGAAAGTATTGTACCAGTATACAGAATTGTGCAATATGCTGCGAATAAAGGTATAATCCCTGCATTGCTTCTGTTTACACTGCAGTCATATGTTGTTGTACTGTTGCAGTTATTAAATAGTACTGTTGTAGTAAGCAGTGTTACCACACTGTGGTATGCAGATAAAATGTGTATGAAGTGCTGTATAACAATGTTGGAAGTGCAAACAGGTCAGTTATATTAGACAAAATACATTGCAAAGCCTCACAACAATTGCCTGATAGCACAGTGTACAGTAATCTTAACTGTAATGCTTTTGTCACACACAGCCGGATCCCAGAAGCACTAGTAAGTTGTATGCATAATCATTCCACACAACTGCACACAGTTTGTTAGAATGTTCAGAGAGAAAGCTGTATACATATTTACACTTAACAACTGTACAGATTTTGCTAGAATGCTCAGATAGAGAGTGGTATGCATATTCATACCCCTCAACTGCTCCAATCTGTCCAGTATGTCCTGATAAATGACCTACATCACCTGCCTTTTTACCTGTACCCCTGACAAATTAGTGTGATGATCCAAGAAATGTAGGCAGCTGTTAATGACATATAACTGATAGTCACACTTGTACATAGTCAGAGAATGTACATGCAAACATACCTGTCATCCCAGTATCTCACCCAAAGTGTATGAGAGCAGTCTCAAAACATGTTGCATTAACACCTGCATCTTGTCAAGCTTGTACGTAAGACACAGGTCCCTTACATACTAATCTACAAACATACCACTGTACAATATAATGCCATTGGGTAGTGTAATAATACATGTAAGGGACAGACCACTGCAGTGACTATGAATGTTGTGAAAACTACAAGGATTTATTAGTTGTTAATTGAACTCTCTCTCTCTCACCCCTACCATATGTGCAAAAATAACTGATTTACACAACTCATTTGGTATGTCTACACGCCTAACCTTTGTTGGGACATATGTCCTATTGTTTTATAAATATACACATCTGTTTCTATGCATGTGTCATGTTAAAATACTCCCATATTGGTGGCCTGTTGCCATAAATGAAACCTGCATGTTGTTGTAATGGCCACTGTTTACCCATATATGCATGTGTTCCGCCTGCTCTGCAACTATTTATATCTGGTGCCCTGGGTAATGGGAATACCTATGCATGCTGTTATAACTAATCGTGAATGCTGTTGACTATTACTAACCCATATCTGCCTTAAACATGCAACAGCATAGCTAGTATGGGAAGGCCAGTCCCAGCGGACCCACCTGTCCCACCTCAGCTGGCCATGGCACCGGGCACCAGCACATCTGGGGCCCAGCCTGGGACCTCCTCATCTGTTGGCCCTGCACCACCTTCGGGTGGAACCGCTGCAGGGGATAGGGCTCACCCCCACCTTGGGAGCGGGAGCGGAAAGGAACCTGTCACCTGTGGTACGGTCCGGACCGTCATGCATAGGGAGCATGACAGGGAGATTCAAGACAGCCTATGCCAGCTTGTGGGTTGAGTTGTACAACTAGAGGGTGAGTCTGCCCCTCCTACACTGCCCCCTAGCACAGCCACCTTCTGGGCTTTGAAGGTGCAGTGGTGACTGCCCATGGGTGGGGACCTCAGTCCCACTGTATCCATTTGTGGGCTCATGGGCTTGCGACTTCCAAACAACCCGCCCCATCCAAGGTGTCCCCCCACATGTGTCATATACCACCCCTGTACGCATCTTGTTTTTCTTGTCTGTCATCCTACCCAACCTATCCTCCCTGATCATACCTACTCTCCTTCCCCAACATCCCACTCTCACCTAAAAATAAAAGAAAAAAATGGGCAATCAGTTCCCGCAAAGAAAACACGCCCCATACATAGCTGTCCATTTCACACACATGTCCAGTGGACACATGTAAACATTTCTAATTGGCATCACAACATACTATTGTTGTCCTCACCTCTCTCTCAGGGTTGTGAGTGTTCAAATGTACCACCAAATTTATTGCATATGCACAGCCGTTGCTGTAGAAGAAATGGACAGCTATGGACCTGCCCTACACCCTTCCTGCACATCCCTAGCCACCTTGCCTACTGTCTTTCCCTCTTTGTGCCCCTTTTTCACCACTTTCTTATCACCCCTTTTTTTCTTTTCTTTTAAAGAAATTAGCACGGGAGTAAGTGGGAGTAAGCACTTTTAAGCAGCAGTCAGCGGGTTTAAGTCTGTTTGCATGGGGGTAAGCACTGCTTACACAGGTTAAGCAATCAAGAAGGTAACTGAGTGTAAGGAACTGTAACCAAAAGTAACCACTGCTTACCATCATGCAAAGCTGCGCACACCCGCTCACAACTGCTTAAAAGTGCCTTAATCACTCCATATCCAATGGTCCTTGTTCTGCCCAGCAACAAAATAAACAGCCTCTGCAAGGCTCGAAACCAGGACCCTGCACACCACAGCCAATGTGTGGCAGATATACAGACATCTGATGTTATCACAAACATATCATCCAGCACAGTCATTCAACAGTATAGGAAATGTATTTCATTATGTAGATGTATGTGTGTGTGTGTTTATATCCAGATATATCTACATAGACAGATATAGATATATATAGATATATCAAGAACAAACCATGTGACAGCAAAGCATTACAAAAGAATGAAAAGGAAAACACCAGCAACTCCTGTATTATGTAGTGGTGTTGTCCTATGTAATATCAAGACTCCCTCAGACAGACATGTGTCATTAATACATGCAAACATTTGTACATTGCCCAAATACATTACTTTGAGCATTTTATTTACATTAACAAAACAGTTCCTGTCCAGTCATAATATGAGAACTGTACTCTTGCAAGGTGCTGTCTGCAACATCATCATCATTAAAAATTTAAATGGGGTAACCATAGAGGGACTGGTAGTTTCATATGTACACTGGGGTCATCTGCATCACGTGTACCTGGAACCTTTAGGAGTCATGTGCATACCAGGATTGTGTGCCTGAGAGAGGGGTGAGGACAACAGTAGTATGTTGTGATGCATATTAAAAAGGTTACATGTGTCCAGTGGACACGTATGTGAAACGGACAGCTATGTCTGGGGCAAAAGTCGTGCTGGGAACAGATTGGCCTTTTGTTTCCATTTTTGTAAGGTGAAAGTGGGATGTTGGGGAACGAGAATAGGTATGCTTGTGAAGGATAGGTTGGGTAGGATGACAGACAAGACAGACAAGACAGCATACAGGGGTGGTATATGACACATGTGGGGGGGACACCTTGGATGGGGAGGGGTGTTTGGCAGTCACAAGGCCATGAGCCCCCAAATGGAAACAGTGGGACGGAGGTCCCCACCCATGGGCAGCCACCACTGCACCTTCACAGCCCCAAAGGTGGCTGTGCTGGGGGCTGTCTAGGAGGGGCAGGCTCACCCTCTAATTGTGCCACTCTACCCTAGAGCTGGCATAGCTGGCCTCAAAACCCCTTATTGAGCTCCGTACGCACCACGGCCTGGACCGTACAATGGCTGACAAGTTCCTGTCTGGACCTGCTCCCAGGGGGGGCAAGCTCCATCCTCACTGGTGGTTCCACTCAAAGATGATGCAGAGCCAACAGAGGTGGTGGTCCAAGGCTTGGCCCCAGACATGCTGGTGCCCAGTGCCATGGCCAGCTGAAGTGAGACAAGTGGTACCGCCGGGACCTGCAATCCCATACAGCCTATGGTGTTGCAGTTTTAACACAGATAAGGTTTAGTAATACTCAACAGCATTCAGGATCACTTATAGCAGCATGCATAGATGTAAGCATTAACCCAAGACAACAAATGTCATACATTTGCAGAGGGAGCACAACACATGTATATATACTGCATGACATCTGTCCAAAGCGTAGATGACTTGTGCCTGCAGCTATGAACAATGGTCCATTATTCGTATGTCACTGTGATAACCTCAGACAGTAACTGTCATACCACTGTTTCATGTGACGTATGCCCATCGATGAAATGTCAGTAACTCTTATCACTTTCACCGTGTACTGACTGCAATCCTCACACTATGCTTCTCCAGTTCACAGATGTGTGTTCTGTGAGTAACACAAGAAACAAATTGTTCCACACACTGACCAGTCCATAGGTGACCCTACAGATGGGGGTTTCCTCACAAACAGAGCACTGTGTTGTCAGTTATTAAAACATTCAGACTAGCCATTACCACACACAACCTGTTAAACTGGCAGTAGTCTGAATGAAGCATAGCTACACTTACATGCTGTAGTCATGTCTGGCACATCATCCTCCTGTCTTTAGGCTATTTTCCACAGTGTATGTTGCCTGAGGAATATCCAGATTTCATCTGTGATCTGTTTGCCAAACACCAGATCCAGGTTCCACTCACAGCAACTGTCATGGGCAAACACCAACATAATGTTCCTAGATATTGTACTGTGTTTCCATGCAATTGGCTATGGGAATGTCACCACAGCTGTTCCACATGCAATCAGCTAGAGGAGGACTGCAATAGGTGCAGTGGCCATCACCTGATCATGACCATCACTTACAAAACACAAGCTGCTGCTGAGCAGGTGTACATCTCCACATCCACCAGAGAGTGTGTGGAAGGGATAGACAGAGGCAACGTACATCAGAGAAGGGCTGGGAGACTAAATCCTAAGCATCTTCTGTCACACACCTACCAGTACAGGGGTTCAACCCCCTGACTGATTAGCCATTACTATTATAAGTGCATGCAGTTACTCCATGTGCCACATAGCTGACATGTTGGTGTGCTGTAAGAACATATATGTGTGCTGGTGAGCGACATCTGCAACAGATATATAGTAGACATACATTAGGTGTAGCACACATGGCTGTCCACATGAACAGATGTCATTGCCAACACAGCCACACTCTCTAAGGGACTCAGACACATTGGAACACTTTGGCAGGCTCACAAATACACTTCCTAACTACTTAGTTTGCCACACTACAGTAATGCACAGGTATTACATGCACCACAGGGGTTATCCTGAGGTTCTATGGGCTAGGGCATGTGAACGTGTCTGACATCAGTCAATATGCCAATGGGAGTTATACTGGGTGTGACTGTGGTTGGGAACATCATACCCCACACACAGACACAAGATGCCAGTACTGACATGCATGTGTGCATTGTTTCATGGGTGTGTAGTGATTGGCTGTGCAAGATGGCTGTACAAGGCTGGGAGAGGGGTAATCCTTGGCATCAGGCCACCAGACAATGGTCTGCAGTATGGTTCAGTAGTGTAGTGTCTGCAATGTTCCACACAGATGGGTATTGTATTAACCGTCCTGTCATCCTGGCTACTATTGTGTGTGGCCATTGCTTTGCAATGCATGCCATGTCTGTGTTTGATAGTCCTTGACATGGACATTGCCTGGGATGTGCACATCCCACATTAATGTAAAGTGACATGTTTAAGTGTACCTGGTTTGCCTGGCACATGTTATGTACACAGACTGTTATCATCAGATGTGTCAATCCTGGCCTGGTGTAGCAGGAACTGCTAATAGACAGCAGGTTGACCCTGCACCTGCATTGATAGCATGATACAGGTATTCCCTGGTGTCAGTGGCATCTATCCATACAGGGCATGTGTGTAAGGCATTGTATGTCCTTTGTGGATCACATTTGATGGCACTACATATGTTGCAGGCTCCAGTGCGGAACATAGTGAAGGCATATTGTCTGCAATTATGTGCCTATTGTACTGGTGAACAGGGTGACATGCCCTCTGCAGCCCACTGCAATCACACCATGCATACTATCTGTCAACAATGTGCAGGGTACTAGCAACATAGCAGGATTTTTCTAGGCAATTGTGTTTGTGTATGACACATGGGTTCAGACCATATTCTGGGTAATATCAGGGTTGCTTACTTTGTTCACCAGGCCTTTTGCCAGATGTAGGAGTATGGCTTGCCAACCCAGTCTCCTGGCTGATTGAAATCAGTAATCCTCGCGAGGTGGACATTGTGACATATAATATGGCTACCATATAGGAAAACTACAAAATCCGCTTCTCAACATGTCCAGTGGTTAGATACTCAAAGCAACCTCCACACAGGATATGACTGACAAACACACACGTGCCATGTCTTGGAATAGAACTCCTACCTAATTAATTTATCACACTACAGCATTGCACAGTTAAAGCATGCACTACGGAAATTATTGGGCTACCCCACCCCAATGGTGTATTTCACAAAGAATTACATCAAAATGTTTACTAAAATAGGGTATTTCAAATTTCCTGCAAGTGAGTAGCCTAAAATGCATTGCTCACAAAACAGACAGTGAGACACACACATAACATCCACATCTGAGGGTATAGAACCCATTACCAAGATCTATATCACACTACTGCATGGAGACATTACAGGATGCACCACAGGGATTATTAGGGAATGTGCTCCCCAAAGGTGTACTTGACAAGGAATGACATCAGCAGGATTACCAAAGTAGGGCATTGTAAATGTCCTGTGAGTGAGTAGGCTATAATGCATTGCTCCCTACACAGACATTGAAACACACACAAAACATACATAACTGCCATGGTTGTGGATAGAACCCTACCACAGTTCTAAATCATACTCCAGCAGTACGCAGTTACCCGACGTGCTACAGAGATTACTGGGTTACAGCATTTCCAGAGGTGTATTTCTTGGTGGGTGACATCAGCAGACTTGCCAATGTTGAGTATATGAATTGTAAGGAGTGTGAGTACTCTAAAAAGCATTGTTTTCTTCTCAGGCAGACAGACACACACTCAGTTGCAAGTCTAGGATTAGTCTAGGTGATCACACTACAGCATTACACAGTTACAGGATGTGCTATGGAGATTACTGGCTTACAGCACTACCAAAGGTGTATTTCTAGGTGGGTGACATCAGCAGGATTGCCAAAGCAGTTCCAATGAATTGTAGTGAGTGTGACTAGCCAAACATGCAGCACTCTCTACACAGGCATAGGAACAGACACCAAAGAATCCACGACTTTCATGTGTGAGACTAGAGCCCATGCCAGAGTTCTATATCACACTACACTGTTATAGCATGCACCACAGAGATTGCTGGAGTACTCTTTTCCCCAAAGGTATACTTCCCAGTGATTGACATCAACAGGACTGCCAATGTAGGGCATTTGAATTGTATTAAGTGTGACTAACCTAATTCCTACAATTAGTCTGTATGCATTAATCGCTGTCTTGGCCGGACAAAAATACCCCACCTTTGAAGGTCATGAACCCAGGACACTGTACATTATAGTCACAGTAACTAACCACTAAGCCATCACAACAGTACATGAGACTGAGGTTTCATCACAGTAATCCCAGTATAGGCTAATCAAAGTGAACATGTGAAAGGAATGTATATACAGTTGTCCATAAAATACCTCCCCAAAGCCAGCTTCATGCTACAAAAGGCAGAAGTCACAATGCTTGTGACACCCATGGAGACAGGAGCTGACAGTTCTACAGATGAATCCTGTACTAAGGTACTGTCTGAGCACATCCACTTGTGCATGATTCCTGACATCCCACATGGAACCACAATGCTCACCTCCCAAATAAGCAAGCCAGTCGGGTGGTCTCCTGCCATTAACAGAGTATACAACAGAAGGTAGACACTGTTGAAGCAAAAAGGATACTCCAAGGATGCAAACAACTCCCTTACCAGCCACAGTAAGATGTTGAGATCCCCCACGGAATTCTTCAGAGATGGCTATATAACTAAAATCACCACAGATTCCACAGACAACCACACACCATTCTATAGTTATGCCCTGAATCTAACAGACAATGCATTGACATGCTCTGAGCTACAACAGAATGGCATTACATAGATTGCTCTTACAGATTGTGCCAGTATCCTGGTGGATTGGTTTAGTGTCACATTCACCTCCTCTCACCCCCAAAAGAGTCAATAGCAATAAGAACAGAGTTCCATTGTCCAGTAATCACTGCCACACAGGCAGAAACTCCACTATTCACAGATAATAATACATCATCCATGGGACCAGACTGTCATGTGTAATCGTAACCTCACATCAAGCCTGGTGCCAACTGAGTGGCGCACAGCTGCAGTTATCCCACTCCACAAGGGGAGATCCACCTTGGATTCCTGGAACTACTGTCATATCAGTGTGACAAGCCTGATCTGCATGGCCATGGAATGCATTATCAGGGAAGTTTGTAACACAGACATTGGCAATCCTCAAACACTGGACCCCACACAGATTGGGCTCATGGAGGGCCAGTCTTGCCTCCTGAAATGGATTGTCTGTTTTGACTCAGTCTGCATAGCTGTTGAAGAGGGTAAGGCAGTCCACAACGCCTATGTGGACCTCGCCAAGCCCTTCAATACCATACACCAGTCTGGAAACATAGATTAACACACTAATCCGGCCATACATCCCTATGCCACTCAATAGTTTGACACATGGCTCACTGACAGAACCTAAACTGTAGGTGTAGCTGTCTCAAAATACATCCCCAGACAAGTGACAGGTGGAGTACCTCAGGGTTCAGTCCTGAGACCACTGTTGTTTGAATTCTACATTTCTGTAGTACAGGCCAACAGTACGGGACTCTGGCTAACAAAGGTAACAGATGACTGCAAAATGGGAGTCATTATAAGCCTGACTGTACTGCATGATATGTTACTGATACCAGCCTGACATCATACAGGTGGGATGGGGTACTGTTAATATCTTGTGGCCTTGTTGTGTAAGGTCCTGGTTATGGGATCTGCAACAGTTGGTAGTGTATTGCCGGTCAGGCATGTTTTGCTGTGGGGGGAATACCTATTCCTGCATGACGTATGTTGTTTGTGCCTGTCAACCCCATTCATGGTACATGTGGACATATATGTTTCTGCTATGATTCCACCTTATCTACAGATGTATGTCCGTATATACCTATATAGATATAAATATCTGCATACACATATGTGGATATATATATATATATATATATATATATATATATATATATATATATATATATATATATATATATATATCTTTATATCTGTCCCCCTCTCTCTCAATGTATATGTATATATATATATATATATATATATATATATATATATATATATATATATACATATACATTTGTATCTGTGTAGACATGAATATATTTTCACACACGCATACATCTGCATGTTAGAATACATACTCTGTAATTTTGAATGACTGGGCAGGATGATACGTTTGTGAATACAGCAGGGTTATGCTTATCAGAGATGGCTTAGAGGTGAATTACTTTGGATATGGTGTGTATGGTCCTGGGTTCAAGCCTAACAGAGGTTGTTTATTTTTTTGTTAGGCAGAACAAGGGCCAATGGATACAGAATGATAAAGGCACTTGTAAGCATGTTGTCAGGCATGGTATGTCCATTATGAGTCACATGTGAAGGCACCATAGGTGGTGCAGGTTTTCATTGGAGAACATGGTGGAGGTGCACTGTGTGCATGTACGTGCATATTGGACAGATGGCCAGGGTGACATGCCCTCTGTAGCCCACTGCTATCACTGCATAGTTACTATCAGTGGCCAATATGCAGTGTACTACCCACATATTGGCTGTTACCTAGGCATGTGTGTGCGTATGACACATGGGTTGTGTGTGTGCTCTGGGTAATAGTGGGGTTGCTAACTGTGATTGGCTGGCCTTGATATCACATGTATGGGTATGGCTTTGCACCCCAGCCTCACAGCTAATGTACATCTGTTATCCCTGTATGGTTGACATTGTGATATAGAGTATGGCCAACATAAAATATATGCAAAACCCCCTTCACATTGCCCACAGATGTCACACACTTACAACCACCACTACAGAGGATACAAGTCATGCACACACCTGGTATTTGAACCCCTACCTAACTAGTTTATTACACTACAGCAGTACACAGTTATAGTATGCGCCACAGACATAACTGAAGTGCTTCTTCCCCAAAGGTTTATGTCACAATGAATGACATCAGCAGGATTACCAAAAAAGAGCATTTCAAGTGTACTGCAAGTTTTACATGTCTTTTAACCATGTGTACCCACTGGTTACTGTCGCGAAAACACACTTACAACTGCCTTATTCATTCCTCAATGTCATTAGTAACAACCCTTGCAGGTCTTGAGCCCTGGACTATGCACACCATAGTCACTGGAAATACCACTAAGCCATCTGTGTTATATACATGTGTTCTGGTTTTTAGAATACACATTTTACTACAGGTATTCCACAGTACTGAAAACAAATGGGACAGTCACTTTGTGTACATATGTACAGTACCCTTGAATGTACTGTACTCTGTGAAACAACATAGGCAAGTCTACATATGTACAACTGTTATAAATAAATACTAAATACATATATGCACTTATGGGATGTGTACACACACACACACCCCCACACACACACACACACACACACACACACACACATATATATATATATATATATATATATATATATATATATATGCATATACACAGACACAGCTATAGCCATATATATAAACATGTCTAAACACCCTTTGTGTATCCACCACAACACACACACATGCAACATATGGGAGTAGTAGTATATCACTACACATGAGTATCATGTATAGTATGTGTGCCATATATTGCTGACATGGTCTGCTGATATCCTGTCTGTGTTCTCTTCCAGGGAGATGGCACAACAGCGTAACCCCGCCTACTCTATGGCGGAAGATGAGGAGATCCACCAGTGCCTGGTGCGGGAGTATGACATCCTGTTTTCCCGCACCAGTCAGAATCAGCAGGAGAGGGCCACACTGTGGCAAGACCTTGTCCGTAGGGTAAATGATATTGGCACACATAACAGGACATATGAGCAGGTATGACATCACTGCAGTGATTTAATCCGAAGTGTCTGGCAGCATGCATCAGATATTCACAGGCAAAAGGTCGCCACAGGAGGTGGGGTGGCCACACATCCCCCCCTCACCAGACTGGAGGGGCTACTCCTAAGTGTTGGGGCTCCAGCCCCGGAACACCAACAGCAGTACACCTGCATTATGATGGAGGCTGGTTCCACACAGCAGCACAACATGGAGCGTGCAGGTAATATGCCATATGTACACCTGACTGTTCTGTACACTGTATCATATGCAATATCAATGGCACAGTTGTGCCCACTGACATTAATCTCATCATTTCTGCAGGTTCCTCCAGGGTTACAGCAAGACAGGCCATCCATGCTGGTGAGTGTGTTTAACATAACCTATAATAGTCCTGATAATGCTAGTAACAGTAGTGTAACTCAGTAGTGCTCTGTGTGTATTCTGCAGGGTGTGCATGTGTGCAGGTGTGCCTGTGCCCATGTGTGCATGTGCCCATGTGTGCATGTGACCACGTGTGCATGTGTCCATGTGTGCATGTGTCCACGTGTGCATGTGTGCATGTGTCCACGTGTGCATGTGTCCATGTGTGCATGTCTGCATGTGTGCATGTCTGCATGTGTGCCTGTGTGCATGTGTGCATGTTTGCCTGTGTGCATGTGTCCATGTGTGTATAAGTGCATCACTGGTAACAATGTCTGGAGACTGTAAACTGTGTTTCCTGTCTTCATCCCACAGGTTCTGGGGCTGCTCTGGTGACCTGAAGCAGGGAACCTGAATCCTGTGCCACGGCTACTGGTAATGATGATATTTGTGTAATGGTACATGAAGGTTTGTCAGGGTCTGCCATTGGTCAGCCAATTGACAGTACACAGCTGTCAACCCCATCATTGCGCACAGTCATCCTGCCTGTACATCCTTTGTCACCATTGTCCTTAGGTGATGGACAGGATACAGTGGGCATAGACCAGGGTAATGTGGTACCTGTAGCACATGCATCCCCACACAGCAGTCATGGGCAGGGTCCTCCGATGGTACCATACAGACAGTTGCCCATGGGTTCTCGTGGGAGCATCCGTGGGCGTACTGCCGCTGGCCGACGTGCCCAAAGAGGTCTGTCAACCTCAGCTATGTTTCGGACTGTCATGCAGGCACAGTCACGTATGGAAAGGTACACCAGACAGGGTCTGAGGGAGCTGAGAGCATGTCGCACAGCCATGACAGACAGTATGCGTGACATTGCAGATGCTATCCGTAACTTCACTGATGTCATAGACAGACGTTGCGGGGACATATTACAGCAGTTTCACAACCAGATGTCCATGAGCCAGAGCAATGGTGGGCGTTTGCGGCGTCGATGTGGCCGTATGCCAGCAGCAGCAGTAGCAGCTGGCAGTCGGCGCGGACGACAGCAGGCTCGTGCACGCCCCCATAGTGCCAGCAGCAGCCCCAGCAATGCTAGGTCTGTGCTGTCATCGGAACGCCCCAGGAGGCCACATGCACATGGCTCTGGACAGTCCCAACAGGGACTTGTGTCCAGTCAACACACTCCCGCTTCTGATGACAGTACCCAGTCTGGCTTGGTACTGGATACGGTCCGTAGCACCCTTGCCAGGCACAGGTACCGTGTCCGTGCACACAGACACTGATCTGTATGGCCTGCCAGATGCAGTCTGTGGCTGTCCACAAACCCCTGTATATGGCAGCCATGAGGTGGAATTGTGTGCGTGCATACACACATGCGAAATGTTAACACCTAGGGCAACCACATACATGCACACACTCCACCAACACTGCCCCACCCTGTACTGCTGCCCCTCACCAACACACATACACACACATGTCAATTGGTGGTATCAGTGGCTGACTCAGGCATACCTAATCCACACCCTGTGCATATGATGACACTGTGCCACCTCCTGCAATCTCCAACATCATTGCGGGAACAGGTAAACACGTTGCTGATGCACAGGGTGAATACATAGAAGTGTATTAGTAGTATCATGTTGGTAACAGTACAGTGTGCTGCTATGACTGTGTGTTTATCCCAGCATGTCTGGTGCAGTAACTGTATGAATGTCCTGAATTGTTATCTGCACCCATAGTACATACCAAAGTATAACAGCTGCACATAATTGCATGCCGGTGGTAAGGTTGCAAACAGATAGCCGCATACATGGGTAGCACAGGGGGAAAGCTAACGCAAGTAGTGATATGCAATGGTGGACATGTGCAGTAATGGTGTCAAGTTGCCCACAATGACTATGCCATGTGGATGTTCGTGCATGTAGATATGTGTGCAGTACCAATGTAATCCAAATCACAAATAAGTATGACATAATATCAGTTCTGCCATGGGCATCTGCGCTGCGTATTCCTGGGTACATGTTGATAGTGCCTACATATTTGCATTGTTACTTACTGTTACTGTTACCCCTTCTTTGTTGTACAATGCACTACTTCCAACCCTGTTTACTGTAGCTTTGTTTGCATGCATGTTCGCTTGGAGTCCCCTGGAACACTGCTTATACCTGCATTGCAGAGTTACAGTGCTTCTGTAGACTTCTAGTGACATCTGCATAGTGTACGATACGTATGTCAACTTTACACATGACAGAACATCACTGTCTGTCCTATATGCATGTACGTTGCCTGTGACACATTGCACACGTCTTACCTGACATTTACCCATGTGTGCAGTCATATATGTCAGTGCTATGAAACAGTAGCGGTACACCCACACATACACACCTTCCGTATGTTGTTCCCCATTGGCCCTATGTGTTGGTACTCATCATGGCAATCACACTACTAGGGTAGCATGTGTAAAGGTAACCTGTGAATCACCTCTATGGTCCAGTTGTGGTTTATGTGAGTCATGTGTCATTGTCACAGCTGCCACATGTATGCAGTCAGCCATCACCCTTGGCCAGGAACGTACAACACATGTGTGGGATGCCACCACACAGCCAATCTGGGGACTGGTCTCTCTGAACCCAGTAATGCCATACCCTGTCAGGTGGCATGTCATATATACTACGTCCTGGACAAACGTCAACCCCAATCCCTGCTGCTACTATTGATAATACCCCTGAAGATGTTCCTGATAGTTTTGACCAGTTCTTTACCGAGACATTTCAGGCCCTAGCTAGCCATCTACCTTCTAGCTCCCCTGGTCCTGAAAGTAGCACTCCTAGAAAACTACTTGCATCCAGCTGCCAACCAGTCGCCACTTCACTTCTCCGTACCTTGATTGTAACAGTGAAACCCACTACACTTTCTGCTGATCAACTCCCTGCCGAGTACCTGTCAAAACCAGATGATGCTATTGCTTACCCCGTCTCAAAGGTAATCAAAGGAACCATGTTAGAATCTAACTTTCCCACCATCTGGAAGATGTCATATGTAATCCCACTTCACAAAGGAGGCAGCTCTACTGAAGTCTCCAGTTATAGGCCAATAGCTATACTCTCTCCACTTGCAAAGATTATGGAAACTTTCGTCATAGACAAGTCATGCACCACCTAATCCAAACTCGCATTATGGCAGACACTCAGCATGGCTTACGTCCTCATGACAGCACTACGTCAGGCCTCCTAGCCTTTACTAACACCATAAGCCATACTTGCAACAACAATTATATATCCGCAGCCCTCTTTTTGGATATTTCAAAGGCATACGATATGATTGATCACCAACTTGTACTCCACACCCTGCAAAGACTGTCTAGATACTAGAGCCTTCCAATGGTTTCAATCCTACCTGCATGGTTGACAGCAGGCTGGCCTCTGGCAGAACAAACTCTCTAACCTTCTACCTAACACCCTCAGAGTACCACAAGACTCTATACTAGGGCCCTTGCTGTTCTCCATCTTCATTAACGACCGTTATACTGTCATCCCAGAAGTCAGCTGTATCCAATATGCTGAATACTCTACTCTGATCTGCTCAGCCACATCTCCAGTAGAGTTATGGTCAGCTACCCAGACCACCTTTAATACAATAGCAAACTGGCTTTCTGAACATCGTCTGATCCTAAATCCCAATCAAACTAAACTGCTGTTATTTCACCAACACGTAGGTCTACCACTTTCACCATTACCATAACATCAACTGACCTATCTCCGAAACTATTAGGTGTCATCATAGACAATAATCTCAAATGTGACATACATGTTAACCAGATTATCAAAGCCATCAATAGAAAACTAGGGTCACTTTACAGAATTAAAGCCTTCCTAGCCCCTCCAGCTAAAGGTGCCATAGCTCGCTCACACCTTGTTTCAACCCTTCTGTATGCATCCCCTCTACTCTCGAATATGAACAAGACTGCAAATTTAGTTCTCTGTCACTGGGAAAATGAATTTATTTTCACAACACAATGGGAGAATAATATTATACACTACAGGAGATATTTAGATGATATATGTATTTTATGGGAAGGTAGTAAAGCAAGTTTAGAAACATTTTTACTATACATTAATGAGACTACAAGTTTTCTGAAATTTACATCCAATGTTAGTGATAAACATATGAATTATTTAGATGTATTGTTAGTAAAAAACACAGAATCACAAACTTTTGAATCTTCTATATACAGAAAACCAACCGATTTATTCCTTGCTTTTCTTTGGATTTTACTACCAAGAAGTGTTTTACCTGCCGTGCATTTTTAACTGTTGGTTCACATTAAAGGTTTGTTCATTTTCAACGGAGAAGTATTTTTTCATTTAAAGACTTTTAAGAAGAAGTTTATTGGGCTTTGGTGCTTCTGCAACTTTTTTCCTGTTGCTTATTGGGACCTAGTTCGTGTTTAGTGTTTGGTGTTTCACTATGACAGAAAGCACTGAAGTTACCGACTTCCAAGGGACACCGTTGATTCTTAGTGAAGGAGCGGACGACTCTCCGGTTACTAGGTCTGAATTCAGACAAGTTATACAGCTGCTTACTCAACTTACAAACTCTGTGAGAGACAGTAATACAAACTCCGGCAGCAGAATTGCTGCAAACCAGGAGCAAGAATTTGGCGCGAAAAGAACCAGCATACCTGATCTATCTTCTTCTGATGTTACGGAGCAGCAACCCAGTACTTCGCACAGAAAAGAACCTTTCTCCCAACATCAAACGGTTTTTCCTGTTATGGACAATCCACAGAGAACTTTTAATTTTGATGCTTGGTCCAGTAAGCAATTTGCTTTCTCAGCAGGTACTGTGCACAATAACGCTACAACTAATAATAATAACAAAATTGATACTGATTTTTCATTGTTTAGTGACAAACTATATTCCTTTAAGGCAACAAAACTTGAGATAGATTATTTGCAAGAATGTATCAAAGTAAAGAGAGTGCCTAGAGGTCTTCGCATTAGCAAATTCCCGAACAACGCAACTGTAGGTTCAGACCTGCATAAAGAGATCTCTGAACTTTTTGACTGTACTGGACTGGAAATGTTACACCTAATGGTTAAAGACTATGAAAAGAAAGCTGACATGTTATTGGAAGAACTGAACACACTGAATGACTCTATTAACACTGATGCTTCTTTTTTTAGGATCAAGAAAGATTATAATAATGTTTTTCATGAGGTTGACCAGTACTGTGTCAGAATAATAGAAAGGAAAGTGAAAAAGTTAGAAAGAGATTTAAATGATTACAAGAACGGGATAACATTATGTTATTCAAATAAACAGAACTGGTCCACTAGATTTATGAACAAAAATGGAGTACCTTCTTCTTTTCAAAATGTCAATGACAACACACCTTTGACTGAGACTTTAAGACGTAGTGAAAGATTAGCTCAGAAGCAGAACACTAATAACATTATGAATAACAGTACTCCAAAAAATGATGACAACCAGGGTTTTCAATTTCCCCAATGCAGGCAAGGGAACAGAGCACAGTTCCAGAACCAGCAAGCGTGGGGGAAACAGCGCAGATAAACATATTGCCACTAAATGAGAGTAGTTTACCTCAAACACATTTTTCTACATATGTGATAGAGACCAAAAATAATTTTACTATATTTAATTTTACATAAAACCAAGTTAAGGACACACACTTTGAATTATTCACAAAGGGTTTTCAGTTTGTTCCAACTAAAAGCATTGATATAACCAAAACCATTCTAGAATTTAAACTGTTTACAAGACAGCTGAATTTGGACATCTTTTTTAAAGGGAAGAATTTTTCAAAAGACTTAGTCAGTAGATCAAGTACTTTTAACCCACCCCTGCATCCTGTTGTAAAAATTTTTGAAGATATGATGGAAACTGAAATTAGGAGTTTACCCAGAAAAAATGTTTTTAAACAAAACTTACACCAAGACTGCTTCAAACTTATTAAACAATTAAGGGATGAGCAGATAAGGGTAATGAAACCGGACAAAGGGGGAGGGGTTGTTTTAATGTACAAAACAGAATATGACCAAGTTATTTATAATATGCTTCAGGACACAGAACAGTATAGCACCCTTTCACTTAATGAGTTGAACATAGCATATGCAAGGATCAAACATACATTGTATGACATGTTACTACAGGGAGTTATTAATGAGAAATTATACAATTACCTAATAGTTAACAAACCCCTTACACCAGTTATATTTGGGATACCCAAGGTTCACAAAGGGTTAGAACCACTAAAGTTTAGACCAATTGTAGCAGGTTCAGGTAGTATCACGGAACCCCTTGGTAAATTTGTTGATGCAACACTCAAAAACACCATTACATCAATACGACATGTTTGTAAAGATTCTTGGGAATTCCTAAAAGGTATTAAGGAGAGTTATTACACCAAAGTTGACTTCCTAGTGACAATTGATGTAATTGACCTTTTTCCTAGCATTCCACACGATATTGGCACACAATGGTTCAATGAAATTTTAATCAAACTCTCAAATTTTAATAACAATATTATAAATTTATTAACTGATTTTATGGTGATTATTTTAAAGAATAATTTTATCTATTTTAATGGGGAGTTCTTCAAGCAAAATAAAGGGGTTGCTATGGGTTCACCATGTGCCTCAGCATATGCAAATTTAGTTCTCTGTCACTGGGAAAATGAATTTATTTTCACAACACAATGGGAGAATAATATTATACACTACAGGAGATATTTAGATGATATATGTATTTTATGGGAAGGTAGTAAAGCAAGTTTAGAAACATTTTTACTATACATTAATGAGACTACAAGTTTTCTGAAATTTACATCCAATGTTAGTGATAAACATATGAATTATTTAGATGTATTGTTAGTAAAAAACACAGAATCACAAACTTTTGAATCTTCTATATACAGAAAACCAACCGATTTATTCCTTGCTTTTCTTTGGATTTTACTATCAAGAAGTGTTTTACCTGCCGTGCATTTTTAACTGTTGGTTCACATTAAAGGTTTGTTCATTTTCAACGGAGAAGTATTTTTTCATTTAAAGACTTTTAAGAAGAAGTTTATTGGGCTTTGGTGCTTCTGCAACTTTTTTCCTGTTGCTTATTGGGACCTAGTTTGTGTTTAGTGTTTGGTGTTTCACTATGACAGAAAGCACTGAAGTTACCGACTTCCAAGGGACACCGTTGATTCTTAGTGAAGGAGGGGACGACTCTCCGGTTACTAGGTCTGAATTCAGACAAGTTATACAGCTGCTTACTCAACTTACGAACTCTGTGAGAGACAGTAATACAAACTCCGGCAGCAGAATTGCTGCAAACCAGGAGCAAGAATTTGGCGCGAAAAGAACCAGCATACCTGATCTATCTTCTTCTGATGTTACGGAGCAGCAACCTAGTACTTCGCACAGAAAAGAACCTTTCTCCCAACATCAAACGGTTTTTCCTGTTACGGACAATCCACAGAGAACTTTTAATTTTGATGCTTGGTCCAGTAAGCAATTTGCTTTCTCAGCAGGTACTGTGCACAATAACGCTACAACTAATAATAATAACAAAATTGATACTGATTTTTCATTGTTTAGTGACAAACTATATTCCTTTAAGGCAACAAAACTTGAGATAGATTATTTGCAAGAATGTATCAAAGTAAAGAGAGTGCCTAGAGGTCTTCGCATTAGCAAATTCCCGAACAACGCAACTGTAGGTTCAGACCTGCATAAAGAGATCTCTGAACTTTTTGACTGTACTGGACTGGAAATGTTACACCTCATGGTTAAAGACTATGAAAAGAAAGCTGACATGTTATTGGAAGAACTGAACACACTGAATGACTCTATTAACACTGATGCTTCTTTTTTTAGGATCAAGAAAGATTATAATAATGTTTTTCATGAGGTTGACCAGTACTGTGTCAGAATAATAGAAAGGAAAGTGAAAAAGTTAGAAAGAGATTTAAATGATTACAAGAACGGGATAACATTATATTATTCAAATAAACAGAACTGGTCCACTAGATTTATGAACAAAAATGGAGTACCTTCTTCTCTTCAAAATGTCAATGACAACACACCTTTGACTGAGACTTTAAGACGTAGTGAAAGATTAGCTCAGAAGCAGAACACTAATAACATTATGAATAACAGTACTCCAAAAAATGATGACAACCAGGGTTTTCAATTTCCCCAATGCAGGCAAGGGAACAGAGCACAGTTCCAGAACCAGCAAGCGTGGGGGAAACAGCGCAGATAAACATATTGCCACTAAATGAGAGTAGTTTACCTCAAACACATTTTTCTACATATGTGATAGAGACCAAAAATAATTTTACTATATTTAATTTTACAGAAAACCAAGTTAAGGACACACACTTTGAATTATTCACAAAGGGTTTTCAGTTTGTTCCAACTAAAAGCATTGATATAACCAAAACCATTCTAAAATTTAAACTGTTTACAAGACAGCTGAATTTGGACATCTTTTTTAAAGGGAAGAATTTTTCAAAAGACTTAGTCAGTAGATCAAGTACTTTTAACCCACCCCTGCATCCTGTTGTAAAAATTTTTGAAGATATGATGGAAAGTGAAATTAGGAGTTTACCCAGAAAAAATGTTTTTAAACAAAACTTACACCAAGACTGCTTCAAACTTATTAAACAATTAAGGGATGAGCAGATAAGGGTAATGAAACCGGACAAAGGGGGAGGGGTTGTTTTAATGTACAAAACAGAATATGACCAAGTTATTTATAATATGCTTCAGGACACAGAACAGTATAGCACCCTTTCACTTAATGAGTTGAACATAGCATATGCAAGGATCAAACATACATTGTATGACATGTTATTACAGGGAGTTATTAATGAGAAATTATACAATTACCTAATAGTTAACAAACCCCTTACACCAGTTATATTTGGGATACCCAAGGTTCACAAAGGGTTAGAACCACTAAAGTTTAGACCAATTGTAGCAGGTTCAGGTAGTATCACGGAACCCCTTGGTAAATTTGTTGATGCAACACTCAAAACACCATTACATCAATACGACATGTTTGTAAAGATTCTTGGGAATTCCTAAAAGGTATTAAGGAGAGTTATTACACCAAAGTTGACTTCCTAGTGACAATTGATGTAATTGACCTTTTTCCTAGCATTCCACACGATATTGGCACACAATGGTTCAATGAAATTTTAATCAAACTCTCAAATTTTAATAACAATATTATAAATTTATTAACTGATTTTATGGTGATTATTTTAAAGAATAATTTTATCTATTTTAATGGGGAGTTCTTCAAGCAAAATAAAGGGGTTGCTATGGGTTCACCATGTGCCTCAGCATATGCAAATTTAGTTCTCTGTCACTGGGAAAATGAATTTATTTTCACAACACAATGGGAGAATAATATTATACACTACAGGAGATATTTAGATGATATATGTATTTTATGGGAAGGTAGTAAAGCAAGTTTAGAAACATTTTTACTATACATTAATGAGACTACAAGTTTTCTGAAATTTACATCCAATGTTAGTGATAAACATATGAATTATTTAGATGTATTGTTAGTAAAAAACACAGAATCACAAACTTTTGAATCTTCTATATACAGAAAACCAACCGATTTATTCCTTGCTTTTCTTTGGATTTTACTACCAAGAAGTGTTTTACCTGCCGTGCATTTTTAACTGTTGGTTCAAATTAAAGGTTTGTTCATTTTCAACGGAGAAGTATTTTTTCATTTAAAGACTTTTAAGAAGAAGTTTATTGGGCTTTGGTGCTTCTGCAACTTTTTTCCTGTTGCTTATTGGGACCTAGTTCGTGTTTAGTATGAACAAGACTGTCCTTAACATACACTCAATTTGCTACAACCACATTGCCAGGTTCGCCCACTGGGCTGCCTTTTAGGACACATCATTGCATCAATCTAAATCAGCTTGGTTGGCTTGCAATACCCAGCCTAATACAGTATAACCAACTGATTATGGCCTATACAATCCTCTATAATCCAGACAATACTCCTGCACTTCAAATATTATCACCCCCCTATAACAATCCTAGACCGCTTCGATCCTCTAACAAAGTACTACTTCAGACTAGCAAGTTTAATAACACAGCCGGTGATTCTCTCTTTGCAAACCCTGTAAGTAGATCCTGGAACTCACTTCCAGCTGATATTACCCTACTGTCCACCGTAGGTCAATTTAACAGTAGACTCAAACAACATTTGTCACTTAACTGGCTATATCAATGTATCAAGCCTGGCTAACTCGAATGTGTAAATTCTGTGAACCACTTTACTGTGTAATTTTAATTTAATCCTGACTTGTGCTCACGTCTAACATTAACCTGTGGAACATGTTTGACTTGCTTACTTATGTAATCTCTGTAAATAATCTGTTTGTAATATGTAATGCTAGTATTATGTAATGCTGTATCTGCTACCCTCGTAGCTTGTCTCCACGGGCCTCCCCTGGAAATGGACATGCATCCAGTCGGGCTATCCCAGTCAACAAATGTAGGATAAATAAATATATCAATACAATATATTACAGTGACGACAATACCAGTCAGACATTGACACACACTGACAGCATGCTGAACACACTGGGACATACGTGGGGACTCAGAATAGCAGCCTGCCTGGGCATCACACACCTCCGCAGCTGGCTCACAGGCATATGTTCCATCGGAACAGAGCACATGCCACACATGGCACGCACATCCCCTGTGCCACACACTCACAGCCTGTAGGGCTACACAACACACCTACTACAGACGTGTCAGGTACCTGTCGTGTGTGCTGCACTGGGGTCCCACTCAACAGGCTGTATCTGGTGAAGGTCACAGTGATATGACTCAGGGGCACTATGGTTCACCACAGCACACATGCATACAGGTCAGTCAGAGGCATGGACAGATATGACTCACTCATTGACCATGCCAGTGTGGCTGCCTGAGACATACCTCCCTGGACTACATGATAGGGAACATAGAATGGATCTCTCAGCATGTGGCACAGGCCAGTATGAACCTGATGTTGGTTGCCAACATACCCTCACCAGGTATTCTACCACTATATGTGGGAAGTTTGTTGTATGTCTACACTATGCTTAGTCTCCACTGTCATTAATACGGTATCCACTGGCTGTGAATGTGTGCTTACATGCTAGGGAAGCCACAATGATGTGCATGGGTCATCTTGCATGTGACACCCATGGCCCGATGTATAATGGCAAAGCTCCTTGGTACACACATACTGCCTTATGCTGCAGGACATGGTTTACATAGCAACCTCCATGGGTATCACACAGGTTAGGACACTAACAGTGCTGCTACACAAGAACAGCAGTGTACACCAGAAGATGCATGCACCAGACACTGCCCTCAGCACGGTGAACTGCAATGTCTGTGCAGTACCAGATTCATGATTCATGGCTCACAGGTGTTACCCATCACTGACAGGTTATGCCCCATACCATGCCTGTCGTCCCCTACACATGTAACACACATGGATAGGGGGTGGTATCCCAAGGTAACACAGATACACACACCTCCAGGTTGTTGGCACAGCACAAACCATCAGGACCTACTCATGTGCAGCTGACAGTGTGTTGGACTGTCATCTGGTTCATAGCCTGGCACACACAACCCTCACATACACAGGAAGACCACCTATCCTCCATAACAATACCGGCGATATGACAGTCTCATGAACTGTGCTTATAAGGCCGTACTGCATCCAGCCAAACATTGTGTGTGAGCATTACTGTAGCTACAACACACTAGTTGAAGAGTTCACAGCATGTGGTCACCGAATTGCAGTGGAATGACATGTTACCACTACCACAACAGGTGGGAACATGCAGCACCTGTACATCGACTACATGTACACTATATGGCCCAGACCAGATGTGTATCCCTTGCTGTAGGTGTTTCTCCATAGACACCCACACTGTATAGGGACATACCACGTGTGGACCCTGCACAGTAAGACACAGTCATATTGGTATACATTGCAAATACCATTTATCCACACGAAGCATGTGTCAGACATGGTAACTACTGCAGGTCACAGGTATTTATGTGTATGTGTGCAATGCCATTGCTGGTTTAGGCAATGGCATGCATTGTTATGTACAAACACCCACACAAGATCATACTGTGTGACACAACCACACGTGACAGTTGTGGGTTACCAAAACATACCTATCTGTACTCTGACAATGGTAATAGACACAGTAGCAAAGCACAGTATTGGCATTACTAGCCAACTAGCCCTGTTTGGCTGCGCTGATAGTGTGGTGACATCCCCTGTGTTTACTGGGGGAGTATGCAGCATCTGGTGTATTGTAGTATTTGCCAAAAGGATCTGTTCTCTCACACTTGCATTTACACACACCCTACTACCCCCACACACATGCACACTTGCCATTTGCAGGATTCATTCTCTTGCCTAACTAAGTCACGACACATGAGAGAGACGCATTAGCAAAGCGCACTATTCGGTTTACTAGATAGTTATTCTTCTCTGGCTATACTTATAGGGTGCTGACAACATCAGTATTTTGAAAGGGTAATGTGCATCAGGTAGTGTGATCTCCTGATTGCCAAAACTAACATGCGTTTCATATGGAAATGCACACACACACATGCCATTTACAGGATTCAAACTCCGACCTAACTACATTACGATACGCAGGAGAAATGCATTAGAGGAGTGCGCTACTCACATTACTGGGAGTCTTCCTTTCTCCTGCTGTACTTATAGGGTGCTGACATCATCTGTGTTTAGAAAGGGGGGTGTGCATCCTGTAGTGTGTTCTCCCAGTTGCCAAAAGGGACATTTCCCTAACGCATATTTGCACACACACACAGTAACCCCCCCCCCCATCCAAACACACACACTTGCCATTTGCAGGATTCAAACCACTACCTAACTATGTTATGACACGCAAGATGGACACATTAGCAGAGCATGCTATTCGCATTACTGGGAGGCTTCCCTTCTCCTGCTGTACTTATAGGGTGCTGACATCATCTGTGTTTAGAAAGGGGTGTGTGCATCCTGTAGTGTGTTCTCCCAGTTGCCAAAAGGGACATTGCCCTCACACATATTTGCACACACACACAGTAACCCCCCCCCATCCAAACACACACACTTGCAGGATTCAAATCACTACCTAACTATGTTATGACACTCGAGACGGACGCATTAGCAGAGCGTGCTATTCGCATTACTGGGAGGCTTCCCTTCTCCTGCTGTACTTATAGGGTGCTGACATCATCTGTGTTTAGAAAGGGGAGTGTGCATCCTGTAGTGTGTTCTCCCAGTTGCCAAAAGGGTCATTTCCCTCACACATATTTGCACACACACACAGTAACCCCCCCCATCCAAACACACACACTTGCTATTTGCAGGAACCAAACCACTACCTAACTATGTTATGACACTCGAGACGGATGCATTAGCAAAGCGCGCTATTCGCATTACTGGGAGGCTTCCCTTCTCCTGCTGTACTTATAGGGAGCTGACATCATCTGTGTTTAGAAAGGGGAGTGTGCATCCTGTAGTGTGTTCTCCCAGTTGACAAAAGGGGCATATACCTCACACATATTTGCACACACACACACAGTAACTCCCCCATCCAAACACACACACTTGCCATTTGCAGGATTCAAACCACTACCTAACTATGTTATGACACGCGAGATGGACGCATTAGCAGAGCATGCTATTCGCATTACTGGGAGGCTTCCCTTCTCCTGCTGTACTTATAGGGTGCTGATATCATCTGTGTTTAGAAAGGGGTGTGTGCATCCTGTAGTGTGTTCTCCCAGTTGCCAAAAGGGACATTGCCCTCACACATATTTGCACACACACACAGTAACCCCCCCATCCAAACACACACACTTGCAGGATTCAAATCACTACCTAACTATGTTATGACACTCGAGACGGACGCATTAGCAGAGCGTGCTATTCGCATTACTGGGCGGCTTCCCTTCTCCTGCTGTACTTATAGGGTGCTGATATCATCTGTGTTTAGAAAGGGGTGTGTGCATCCTGTAGTGTGTTCTCCCAGTTGCCAAAAGGGACATTGCCCTCACACATATTTGCACACACACACAGTAACCCCCCCATCCAAACACACACACTTGCAGGATTCAAATCACTACTTAACTAAGTTATGACACTCGAGACGGACGCATTAGCAGAGCGTGCTATTCGCATTACTGGGAGGCTTCCCTTCTCCTGCTGTACTTATAGGGTGCTGACATCATCTGTGTTTAGAAAGGGGAGTGTGCATCCTGTAGTGTGTTCTCCCAGTTGCCAAAAGGGACATTTCCCTCACACACACTAACCCCCTCATCCAAACTTCCCATTTGCAGGATTCAAACCACTACCTAACTAGGCTATGACACTTGAGACGCATTAGCGGAGCGTGCTATTCGCATTACTTGGAGGTTGCCCTTCTCCTGCTATACTTATAGGGTGCTGACCTCATCAGTGTGGGGAATGTGCATCCTGTAGTGTGTTTTCCCAGTTGCCAAAAGGACATTTCCCTCTCACAGCCTTTCATACACACAAACCCCACTCACCCACACACACACACACACACACTGAGCATTTACAGGCTTCGAACCCCTATCTAACTATATTATGACACCTGAAGGGGACGCATTAGCAGAGCGCACTATCTGAATTACTGGGCATTTGTTCTGCACCTGTAGTATTTCTAGGGTGCTGACATCTTTATTTCCACAGAGGTATGTAGATGTAGTACTACCTGTCAGGTGGGGGATAGCATATATATGCATTTGCAGCCACCTACGTCAGGGTCAGATATGCACATCGCACTGGCAGGTTATGTTCTATACCATGCTTTGGGACCACAGGACCTGTAACACAAAACACAACCAGTCCAGAACACCACACCCACATCCAGGACACACACTTAGCTTCCCTGGGAACAGTGCCAGGATATGCAGGTATTCACATACACCATTCCAGTTGTTAACATCAGGTACAGGCATATTGTGTGTGAGAACTACTCAAGCCTCTACCACTTTACCCTACAGCCACTACAATTTGTGGGTCCATATGCTATGGCAGAACCACACACCACAGCCACATGGGTGAATACATATTGCACCTGTCCATCTGCAACGTGGGTACTCACTGTTCCACACCAGAGGTAGACCACCATTGTTGATATCTGACCATGACCACCTTTCCCTGGACATCCATATCTCATCTCCACCCCCAGGAAAGGTTGTCACTGCACACAAACTGTGTTTAGCACAAGCAGACTCTACACTTGTGTAGACTGGGGTGGATGACTTCAGAGGACCCATGCTGGAGGACTATACTGGCCACTCAGCATAATCCTTGACACTTGCATCCTATGAGCATGTGTACAGGTTTGCATTGGTCATGCTATCCCACATATACCCATGACTGCTCCACAACAAGACACCTGTCAGCTGTACACCGGCCATATATGTGCCGTTCAACAGACGGAGTGACCTAATACATTGCAGAGCTGTAGCCCACAGAGGGAGGACATCTGTGGACGGTTCCAGCATGGCACTTCATTCACACATACTCATTACAACACAGTGTTGACAGTGTAATCGTCCAGAGAATGCCGATAGGGCTCCCCTCAGTCTGTTATTGACGGACACCTACTGTCAGAGATCCTCGGCAACCCTCTCACAGCACACACTGACTACATGGCTGTGGCTTAGCACATTCAATCCCTGAGACCTCTATGGTGCCCCTGCTTGACAGAGGCACAGCTCACTAGCCTCACATGTTGCCTTCTGTGACCTACTTTACAGTGGCACGGTAGCCTACTATCCTGGGGATGCAGATGGCAAGCACACTCTGGCTGAGCTGTCATTCCCTGGGGCAGGAAGCCTAGTATTGACCTCTACACCCATATGTTCAATTGTCGGATGCACAATATTTGTTGTGCTGTTCTACTGTTTGCAGGTCTTTATTGCCATATCATTCCTTGTTCCTATGACCAACTTGTATATCTCTGGCAGATGTTGGCATATAACGGTGATCCACTATATCACTTATGTCTCTGTGGTCATTTACTGTTTGCACTGGGCTGATTGCTGTGTTGTGGTTGGTTCCTGGACTGACACGTACAAATACAGGATATGTGTGGCCAACTGCTACACGGAGATATGGCCTAAGTGTGTGAGCATGCCCTGTTCAGCCTTTCCATGGCATGTTGTCTGACATATGCCTCATTTATCAAAGTGTGTGAGCATGCCCAGTGTGAGCTTTCCATATGTTGCACTCTGAAGTCCAACACATATCTGGGTGTGTGTGACCTTCGACATTATCGCACGTTTATGATTGTGTGCTGGGTGTCATGTTGTGTACTAACTGACCTACTGCTTCGTGTCTGCCACAACAGGGATTATACTGTGCCTGCAGGAATTGCATGGTATACTTTGCAGACAGTTCTCAACATACTTTCATAATGACCTAACACTGTAGTACCGTATAGTGTACTGGTTTGGTACTTTCACTATAGTGGACAGTATCCTGGGCTTTAGTCCTATCACTGCTTGACATCTTCATAGTGAGCACAACAGACTGTGTAGGGGCTAGTTGTGCACATATGACCATGTTGCAATATGTTCAGATATGGACTACCTACACCAGGCTCGTCCAACATTGCTAGTGTATTCCACAACATGGGTAGACATTGGCAAACACTAGCGATGTTCCGTAGGCCATTTCTGATGGTAGTCACAGGGTGTGTTTGTCCTTCGACACACATTGTAACTGGAGTTTGCCATTACATATGTCATGGTTGGTATACTGTGCCTCTGTCTACCTCTGACATAACAGTGATACCCAGGGTAGCCTACCATCTCCTATACACTCATCAGGATGCCTCTTGAGTGGTGTCGATATGTGGCACTCTGGCTGACTTGTACCAGGAGTTTACTGAAGTGTGAGGGTGCCTTCTGTGTTATGGATCATTCTGTACAGCTTGTCCTATGTATGTCAGTGCTGGGGTTCAGGTCTCTCATGTGCATAGCTCACTGCCATTCAGATTGTACAAGGTGCAACATGTGCATTCATTCCAGGTTGGACATGGCTTCATACATCAGGCACAACTTTCCTGTAGCTGGGAAGGATGGCGGTGTGTGTGGGGCTGCAGTTTGTTTACTCAGGCAACACATGGCATCTGTTCAGGCTCTTTCCTACCCCTGGTGGGGTACTGTTGTGGACTTTACAGTTGTTGGAGGTGTCTGCTGCGGTATATCCCACAGGGGCTATTGTAGTCAGTTGTGATGCTGATGGAGGATGGCTGCAGAGCCAGAGTGAGTTCCCCTTATCTACATCTGCCAGCCTTCATGTTTGGGTGGGTATATGGTACATGTTTCTGTGAACACTACAGACACATGTTTGTCCAGTGCAGGATATTTATCACCTTTTGTACCCAGGTCTCACATTACATGTTAGGTGCCTCATGGGTTAACACCTGTGTGGTAATTTGTGGGCACTTACTGTATATCCACGGTGGTTGTCTATACACAGTTCTGCGATTAGCTTGCTGACATGGCTATGGCTACAGTTGTCTGTTTGTAGGTGGCCCTTTTGTGGGTTGCTTGTGTCAGCTGGGGGTCGGATATGGTGGGCTGTTTGTACTCCTCCGCATACATGCTCAGTCACAGTCCTTCCATGTTGGCCTATACCTATGGGACATGTATACAGAACGGGGGTGGGGCCAAGACCAGGCCTTGTGGGATGCCACTCATATCCGCTTTGTAGTCTGACATGGATGCGGCATATCTGACCATGTCAGTTCTATCCTTGGTCTGCTTTGCAACCCCTCTACTGACATAGGGGTGTATATTTAAGCTGGTGAACATATCCATACTGAACACGTACGGTATTGTCTAGAAGCATGTGCACGGTCCAGCTACGCTGTGTGGACCACATAGCCCTCATCAATGACCTTAATGACTGCTTCAAATGGGTCAGACATGTTTAGGGGCCAGTTCTGCAGTTACAACAGCCACAGTGTGTAGGGTCCAGTATCAGTAGGTCCACATTAGCCTTCTGTCTGCGGTACATACTGATCCTTTCCATAGCTGTGCAGAACAAGCTTGTCAGGATCCTGGGGTGGTAGTTTGGAGTATTCATTCAGGCAACACCTTTGTTGTGATGGACCACTGTTGATGTACACTGCTCTTTGGGTACATATCCTGTGGTAAGGCTGACATTGGCCAGTAGTGTGATTTTGCATTCCATTACTCTTGGGGTCCATGTTGGCCTCAGCACAGGACACCATCACATACCTTTGCTGCTGTGTGTTCTGCTTTGCAGATGATGGCTGTTACCTCAGCATCTGCAATGTCAGGGGACCATCTGCTGGGATAGGTATTTTGCACTCGGGGGGGGGGGTGTTTGCACTGCACCTGACAGGTTGTATGTTAGCAATATGTGTGTGTGTGTTTGGTATGTTGTTTGTAATATCTGTGTGATTCAGAGCATATCTGTGGATGCCCAACATGGTTCCTACCATCAGTTGGGTAAGCCTTGTGATTATCCTTAGTGTCCTGTACGTGTTGTATCTTCATAGGTTCATTGGTTCATAGTAGGCTAGACACCCTAGGCCATTAGTAAGCCTAGCTAGAGTGTGTGTGTCTTTCACCACCCCTTGCCATGTTCAATTATGGCCATTTATGAGGTTCTTCACTGTGCCTCTGTCTGGTTGTGACACAGTGGGGACCCCCAGTATACATGTACGGTCATCCATCCACTTGGCAATATTCCTGTTGAGGGGTGTCAGTGAGGGGCTCTGCCTACCATGGATTGGAATCCTGTTTCTGGGTGTGGGGAGCCTATGGGTTATGTATCTGTCCCTCCAGCACATCTTATTTCATTATGTGTTGAGGTTGACATCTGTGACTCTCACAGCTCCAATGGCTTTGATTTTCTGTGGTGTAGCATGTCCATTACTCCTGTGTTGGACATGGCCTGGTACAACAGACATACAATGCCTCTGTGTAGGCAGTGTGTGACTGCTGTCAGCTGGGGTGTCTACAGCCAGGCAGCATATGACATATATTTCACACCCTTTATCCTGTTGGTGGGGTAACTATGAGGTCTTCCGAACCACTGCAGATGTCATGCATGGTACATCCCATATGAGACATTGTACTAGATTATGGGTCTGATAAGGGAACAGTACAGCGGCACAGTGACCTCTGTTGATGTTGATGTGAATCCTTTCATGATACGGTGTCCAGTATCAACAGTCTTCATAGCCACATTGGCATTGTGGCTGTCACATGACAGATTAATGTCGACCTGTGTCCCTAGGTCCCTGATGACTCCTTGCATACATAATGGTTTGACACCTATGTGGTACTTTGTGTACCTTGTCTGGTATTTGGTGGGACATCCATACTTTCCAGTGTCTTCGGATGTCTGGGTGGGGTTCTTGTGTGTGAGAGTGTGATCTGTCGCATGCTACAGACTGTACAGCAGTTTTGACTACAGTTATGTGCACATGGGTGGTGTCCGCTGCTTTGTGCATTGTCAGTTACCTGGTTATATGGGTGTCTGTGCTGCATATGGATACTCCCCCTCCTTTGATGTCTTGGTGCAGGTGTTGGGGCCATGACACATGGTATGTGGTATAACCTAGTAGTGCTGGTGTGCTATCACTAGGCCTGCAGCAGGCTTCTGTCACTGGGCAGGCATCAATGTTCTCCATAATGGGAAGTGCCTCAGGGGCATGAATATTGCAGTTTACACATCTGGCATTGGTCAGCATTACCCTTATGTTTCCTACCACTTATGTTTTCTAGGGTGGTGGGTAGTCTTTTTGGCCTTGCCTACATACGGCTCTATGGAGACGGCAAAGGCCTTATCCAGTATCCAGATGCACACGGGTAACAGCTGACAGCCACCCCTGTAACAGCAGCATGGCTTGTCATGCTTGACATCTCAAGCAGACACACATTACACCCTCTTGGACTGACAGCTGTAACTATGCCAGCTGTTAAACATGAGCATTCTGTGTTTGTACTGTGGCATCATTCTTGGTGAGGGTTGGATGCTGCACACAGCCAGTGTCATCCCGCCCTGGGGTACATACTCAAAGGGACCATCCATGTCTCATTTGATGTTGACCGGGGAGGTACATCTCAGGTAATTCACACCAGCATGGACATTGAGTGCATCATATTTCTGCTTGCTTTGGGGTGACCTGCGTACTTTTGTTAAGTGGCATTTTGTGGCTACCTACAAGCAGCTTACTCTACCCTTTCCCTTGTTCAGTCTGGTGAGTGGGACAGCTGTGTGTCTGCCTATACAGACACCTATTACGACTGGATCAGGCATGTTGTTTCTCCTTCGGGCCTGTGACTGTTTGGCACACCAGCTTTGCGTACTATTCGTTGCATGTGCTATGTTTGAAGGTTGTGGTCGCTTGTGATCTACTTTGGAGGCGTCTGTTGGTGTGGTATGTTTATAATTAAGGCCTCTGGGAATATTTGTCTGTGTTTATGTGTTTGGTTTACAGTTGTGGTAGGTCTATGTGGGACTGGGTTTGTGGTGTATGTGGTTACCTTCTCCTCCTGACTAGTGTTGACAGTACTGAGTTGTTGGAGCTTGACCTCTGCTTTGGATACATGGATGCATCTACCACATATGTTTGTATTTATTGGGTGTGTTGGGGTTGTCTGTGTACTTAGTACTGGCATCACATTGCCTCTGGATTCATAGGTTATACTTGTTGTGGCTGGACTTAGTGGATTGTATGTGTGGACATATGTTGTTGCCATACTACTGGTCAGTGATTACTTCCCTTTTTATGTTTTCTCTATCATGTGGTATCTTCCTCATTCTCTTGCATGGTTTGGTAATGGCTGGAGTCCAGCATGCCAGATGCCTGCGTGTATGGCATTGTGTGTTGTTGTTATTTGTGATTGCATACTCCAAGCATTCCTGGCTGTGTTCATGGAATGCCTGTATAACATGTTCTGTGGTGTGTCCCACATTATGCACTTGCACAGGGCCTTTTGTGGATTCAACATCGGTTTTGAGGGCTGCAACCTATACTTTACACATATTTTTCACTGTGGTATTCTGGCCAGGGACTGGGGTCAGGGTGTGTATATCCAGTGTGCTTACTCTATGGTCTGGTCTTACCAGTGAGGGGTACACTTCTCATCTTGCCATCCAGTACACATGTTGCTGATTATCACATCCAGTATGCTTACCCCTCTTGTGGGAGTAGTACATTGTTCCTGGGCATTTTGGTTTATGGAATCTGGGTAATTTTCTCCTACTGTGTTGGTGCTAGTACAATGCTACTGGTGTATGTCTGGGTATTTTCAGTCGAGCAATATAATGTGGTTTGTGGGGCTTGATATATTCATGTATTCCGACATAGGCCAGGTGCTGTTCCTGGTATTAGGACAGTTGTCTGCAGCAGGCTATATACTTCGAGGCAGTTTTAGCCATTGGTATTTGACCATGGTTATTCCATGCTGCTTCTTGTTGTGGTACCAACATGGGGGTGTGGTTATCCTTGTCATTTCTTGCTAGTCACCCTCCTTTTGTAGCTTGTTCCATGTTTTGCGGCTGTACAGCACAGTATGAGGTGTAACCTGGTAGTGTTAGGGTGTTGATGTGAGCCTTGCCCAGTTCCCTATTACAGGACTGGTATCTACATTCTCCTTACTGTGTGCGTTTACACTGCACACATCTTGCTGTTTATACATCTGTCATGGGGTAGTATTACATCTAGGTTCCTATCCCTTGTAGAATCTATGAGGTTGGGTTTGTGTTTTG
The DNA here is from genome assembly GCF_019279795.1 of Protopterus annectens. Taxonomy (NCBI): domain Eukaryota; kingdom Metazoa; phylum Chordata; order Ceratodontiformes; family Protopteridae; genus Protopterus; species Protopterus annectens. Next base: position 611,366,137 of record NC_056743.1, read on the forward strand.
AGACTTACCTATTCAGGGCATGCTGTGGGTACTGACAGCCTTTGCCAGTATCCATGGGGCATGGCATGATAGGTGCATGCCACCCCTAGCAGGTGGTGCATCATGTCAAACTCCGCATATCTTCCCAGCCTGTCACACATTGGCTCCCCTTTGACTGACTGCATTACTTGAGCCAATTATTGTACTTGATCTTCTTGTTTTCATAGTGTGTCATCATGCTTGGTGAGGGTGAGATGTTAGGCAGGGTCTTCATGTTTGCATATACTAGATGGTGTTACATTGCTTAACACATGGCAATCATGCCTCAGGTGGTGCTGCAGGGCTGCCTCTGTCGGATGCAAATACTACACTCCCTGTACATGTTTGAGAGCAGGTTGTGTCATGTTAGGCATCCCTGTTACTATATGAGTGAGTCAGAGAGGGGTATCATTCCCAGGGTTCCTACTGAGCCAGTGTATGTGCTATGCGTTGCCTCTTTGCCAAGGCCAGGGCATACTGGGCACGCCTCCTTCTGCCTACTGGGGCAGGCTCAGGTTGTTCCTCCTCCGAGTCATGCTCTGCCTGTGATGGCCTTGGCAATGGTGGGGGGCTGTTTGGCCCGGCCCTATGCTGGTCCTGCTGCAGCTGTTTTCGCAAGATCATATTATGTAGCATAGCACATACCATGACAATTTGGGTACATGTAGTTGGTGTGTACTGCAAGGCTCCACCAGATGTGTCCAGACACCAGAACCGTGACTTGAGTAGCCCAAACACACGCTCTATCACATTACGTGTTTGTGCGTGTGCCTCATTATGGCGTTCCTGTTCAGGTGTGTGTGCGTTTCTGATGGGTGTCATCAGCCATGGCTCTAGTGCATAACCCGCATCCCCCACTAGGTGTCCGTGTGGGATGTCCCCACTGGCAAATGTCTGGTACAGCTGCGTCAAATGCCAGATGTGGGAATCGTGATAACTCCCAGGGCAGCCAGCACACACATTCATTATTATGCCCTGGGCATGACACATGACCTGGCAGTTGAGGGAGGGGAAGCCCTTGCGGTTAATGTAGGCCCTACCCCGCTCACCGGCTGGTGCTTTGATGTGTATGTGCATGCAGTCTATAGCACCCAGTACCTCAGGGTATTCCGCTATTTGCTGGAAGAGACGCATATTGCTGGCCAATACCTCACGGGCTTTGGGGAAATATACATGATCACCGACATGTGCTGACATGGCATCCAGGAACTGGTGTAGTACCCTGGAGGCTGATGCCTGTGATATCCCCACGATTTCGCCAGTTGGTCTCTGGAAGGTACCTGTTGCTAGCATTCTTAGGCCAACACATACCTTGGTTTCCACTGGGATGGGTTCCCCTCTGTTGGTTCTGTGTGTGAGGCATGGCCTGCACAGCTCAACATTTTGCTGCAGGAGCTCTCTGTCCACTCTGTAGCACTCTACTATCTCCAGCTCGTGTAACCCGTGGTAGGTGCGCTGGGCCTGTACACTCTTCTCCGTCTCCTCAGTGTGGGTTGTCTGGCACCATCTGCATTGTCACCACCCTCAGCAAGTCGCCTATGTCTCATTATGACAGCTATGGCAGCCCCTAACATTTCTGCTCTGAGTTCAGCTTTTTCAGTTTTCACTTCTATTAGCTTACTCCTGTCTTGCAGTGTCTCTTAATGGAAACATCCTGCACTACTGTTTGCAGAGTTTTAAGTGCTGGGCTGGGCTACTATTCTGCCTGTGTAATTGCCTGCTTCTAATTGTTTTCAACTGCTAGCTTCAGCAGTTATCCCTGCTAGCTTCCTATTAATTCTGTTGCTTCCTTTTTCCTCTCTGTTTCCTCAGGGGGGAGCAACTTGCATACTATCTGAAACACGCTCACAGTGGCTTACACGCGCGCACACGTGCTTACACAGTTCAGAATCTACTTATTCGGGTTTAAACATGCGTACACCCACGCAAACACTGTTACACGTCTGCCAACAGCCTCCAACATACTCAGCCTGCCTTACACGCGTGCACACCCGCGCAAACAGTGTTAAACATCTTCCAACACGCTCCCACATGCTCACACTGCCTTACACACGCACACACTGTCCTACTCGCGCTTCATGGTGCACACACGTGCGCATGCACGACCAGCAAGAAACTTTGGTGTAGGTAACAGTGTACACCTTCCATTTCTTGACTTTCCATGACTTATCTAGTGGCACACCTTTTTCCATGATCTCTGCCTGTCATCTGTCATGTTACACTGGCCTCCAATGAACTGCATTTCTTTCTACCATCCCCCCCTGTGATGTCACCTATCTCCTACTCTATTCCTCCCCCTTTTGTATGTCTTACACTACTCGGACTGTGCTCATTTGGTATGTGACTGTGAGATTCAGTATCCAAACCCTCATTTACATGAGATTGCCTACTAATGTTTAGTTACATGTCTTAGACTCAGCTTCCCCCCTTAGCAACCACTACACGGTGGCCATGTTGGCTTTAGTCTGCTGGTCCCTGCATTGTCATTCCATGTATTGCATGAGACCCACATTTGTGGGTTTATAACCTTCTTTTTTATGGTTTTATACAGCGCAGCCCGTTTGCGCGGGGCTGCGCTGGGTTTAAACATCGGCAATCACCGAAATAAAATATATATTTTTAATATTTTTGCATCGGGTTATCTTGCCAATGGCCACATATTTGGCCATTGGCATGCTGCCTGATTTATATGCAACCTTTTTTTGGAGCTGACATCGCTCCATTGTGGATTTTGCAGAAATGTACTCAGTTGTCAACTGAGTACATTTCTGCAGCTAAAACGTCTCCTACACGGACTGGTTTCTGCTTTGTGGATCGCTAATATACCTCATTTGCATACCATTCAGATGCAAGTGAGGTATTTAGCATGTCCATGCCCAGTCCGTGTAAGAGACGTTTTAGCTGGTCTCTTACACGGAGTTTAGGGCTGTTCCTGGATCGCGAGGCTTGCATGGAGTGTTGCACGTCTCTTACACTCTGTGCAAGCCTTCGTGAATCCTGCCCATTGTTTATCCTTATTATTACATTTCCACTGTGCTCTTAATAATTTCCTCATGCTAGTTTTCTTATACGCTTTCCATGTTATTATTCCATACTCTTAATTCAAGTCTAATGTAACTTACAAGCAATGATTTCATTGTTTGTGATTGTAAGACTTTATAAATGTTTTTATACAACCTATAGTTTTATAATTGTCATTTAATAATTGGCTGATTTAATCAGGAAAAAATAACTCAAAGCTGGATATAAGCATATACCCAGGTCTTTTAACTGAATCCATATTTTCAATAACTGTGTGCTGTATTAAATATTCTCCCTTCAATCTATATTATTCTCCTGTGCCTGGCTCTTCAGTTTATTCAAGGTCCTTTGCAGACATTCACTCTCTGTAACAGATGTAACCAGTTTTCTCATTTTCCAGTCATCTGCATACAAACTCTTGAACACCTCAGATGAAAAAGATCAGAAATATACAACCTAAACAAGTATGGACCCATAATAGATCCATGCAGAATACCATGACTGTAACCTTGTGTTTCACTAAACTTGTTGCTGTCTGATACCTGCCATGCATACTTGTAAGCCATGTGGCTCTATACATACATATATATGTACAAACATCCATACAACTATTTTAAGCGCTGGCATTAATGCCCTTCTAGCATTTGCCAATATAGCAAAACACTTGTTCACATAGCAAGTGTCCAGGCTATTCTTAAAAATATCTAAACTAGTACTTGCTTTAATGTAATTTGGTAGTCTGTTCCATGTATCAGCTACTCTATCAGAGAACCAATTAGTACACTTCTTATTCCTATAGAATCTTCTACATAGGTTGTCTGATGATTCTCTAGCAATTTTTGATAACCCCAAACATTGGCAGAGATAGTTGTCTCTAAATGCTCTACATACCTGAATAAGATCTATTAGATATCTATGAGACACTGTACAAGTTCAGATATTTTAGTCTTTCATAATAACTTAAATTTTCACATCCATGGATGCCCTTGATATAATTCTGCTGTACTCTTTCCAGTTTACTCATGCTTTTTTCCTTATAGGGTTTCCATATTGTTATTCCATACTCAAGTTTAGGTGTACTGTAACTAATAAAGAATGACTTCATCATTTTTTTCTTTCCTAGACTTTGTAAATCTTTTTATACAACCTATAGTTCTCTGACTATCATTAACCAATTAGTTGATATGATTAGTAAAACTTGTAGCTGAATCTACCCATATACCCAGGCTGTTAAGTGAGTCTACGGTTTCAATCACTGTGTACTGCATTAAATATTCACATTTCAATTTATGTCTCCCAAATCTCATATGCTTAGTTTTTGATGCATTTATCAGCATATTATTCTCCTGTGATCAAATGGCCAGTTTAGTCAAGTTATTTTGCAGACATGCCTTATCTGTAGCACATATAATCAGTTTACCCAATTTCAGGTCATCTGCGTATAAACTGTAGAACACCTCAGATAAAAAAGTTAGGTCTGAAAGCCACCATCTAAACAAGTAAGGGCCTAGGACAGAGCCCTGTGTGACACCCTGACTGTAACCAAGGATTTCACCTGTCCAGTTGCTGTATAATAATTGACAGTTTCCATTTGTAAGCCATGCAGCTATCCATGTTATCAAGAATACATCAATACCTAATTGTACTAATTTATTGATCAGTGCTTTCTGTATGATCCTGTCAAATGCTGAAGTTAAATCTATATAAATTACATCACATCACAATTTTTCCATTCATAGCTGTTATTGTATTGTTATAGAGCATCATGTTAGGTGGTAATAGATCTATTTTCAACATATGCATGCTGATATATGGTTTCAAGTCCCAACCTATCTAGTTCTGACAATAACTTATCATATTACATTCTCCATTATTTTTCCACAACATGAAAGTAGACTCTGGGTTTGTCCTACTCCCCTTTCCCTTAAAGACATAAATTAATAAGCGCATGTCTCCAATCTTGAGCAATCTTCTCATACTTTTATGACCTAGTGAATAATAGATATAATGGTATCATAAGTTCTTGCTGAAGTGTTCTCAGGTCACTGTTACTAATTCCGTCTCCTCCCTGTGCTTTGCTTGGCTCTAGTTTGCACATTTCTTTTTCAATATAATCTAACTTGATTCCAATATCTGGGGTTACCTGGATGCCACTAGGACAACGTATTACTTCTTTTGTGAAGCCAAACTGTTTTGCATAAGATTTTGTAAATATATCTATAATCTGTTGTGTCTGAGAATACATTTTAGAATCTGTACACAGTTTATCAGTTTATCACAAATTTTTTGATCTTGTCTCACACTATGCTTAATCTGTTTGTCCAGCTTGTTTATTTCAGTTTTCAAAGTTGTAGTTCAACCTATCTTCCATTTCTTATATCTTTTGTCTCTCACTTTAATAAGACACCTTCTTCTTATGGAAATATATCCCCCTGATGTTGTATGCCTAGATCCTGATGTTAAACACTTTTTGATTTTTTTGCACTCAAATAATTTATCTTTCAAAACTTTTCACATTCCATCTGCAGTTTTTCCACTGAACACCTGACTTCATTTAGTTTTACATAGCAATTGTTTTGCTTCCATATAATCTCTAATTAACCTATGTGCATTGGCTTAGATTTCAGTTGGGCAGAATTATCTAGCAACAAATTAACCTTTATAACCCCATGATCACTGCATCTCAATGGTTGTAAAACTTGACTTGAAGTAACAGTAATTTCTTTAGGAACACAAACAATGTGTAGTAAGTTCTTTCTCCTGGTAGATTTTTTACAATCTGCAGCAATTGTTTCTGAATATATGTTGTGAACAATTTCCTTACTAATGTTGTTGAATCAATATTATTCCAGTCTGTTTCTGGTAAATTTAAGTCCCCTGCTAATATTATTCTTCCCTTCTGTGTTTCATGCAAGAAATTTATGAATTCCTCTAGGTCATATGCACTTGACTTTGGTGGTCTATACACTCCAACAATTGATATGTGTTCCAGAGTTGTCTTTATTGTCACAGTTACACAGTCTATAGTGTTGATGTTATCACTAAACATGTAATAATCACAGGTCTCATAACTATCTTTAATCCCTATCATAACACTTCCACCTGATTTTTTTGTTAGAATGTCTGTTACAGTAAAAACATGTATACCCTGACAGAACTGGTTTCCAGTCATTGTTCTTTAACCATGTTTCACAAACAATACCAACGTCAATCTTGTGGGAATGTTGCAAATTTTCCAATTTAAAAAAAAAAAAACTTTATTATTAATATTCCTAGCATTAACAACCATCAGAAATGCATCAAATGTTGCTATCTGTGAACTGTTAAATTTTCGAACTGGCAAAAATCCTGCCTAGTATTTGTCAAATATTGTAAAATATCTGCTGCAAAAATTCTCTTCCCTGATCTTTACAAATGCACGCCATCTGGTCTAAACACATTAGTGCCCAAACCTGGACTTGGATGCTCTGCACAGTTCCAGTTTTTAAAACAGGACATTTTTTTTCCATGTAGGTATTTACCCCCCAAAATCTTTTCATTCAAAATGACCTGACTATCCTTTCTATAGGTGATTTGTGAAAAATACTTCCTAACACCAGTACAAGCTATAATGTCTAAGAGGGCTGTCAGTTCCCTATTAACAGTCAGGGAATCCTTGTGGATGACATCATTTGCACTGACATGAATAAAAACGGATCTGTACTTCCTTACATTAAGGCATTCCAAGGCTTGTCTCACATCTTCTATTTTTGCAACTGGCAAACATAACACTATTTGATGTTCATTATCTTCTCTGCAAATATAAGTATCAGATCCTCCAATAACTGAATCTCCAATTACAAGAATATCTTTGCTGGCCAGCTCTGAATAATATTCAGCTTCTGATACAGTAATATCTGCTCTATCAATTGTTACGAAGGATAGATCTTCATCACCATTAGTCTTAATCTAGCTGGTATTGTAAATCCACAGCTTGAGCCATGTAATCAACATCTGTCTTTCTCTTCTTTTTTCTTACAGTAATGTTCTTCAATCCTTACACATTCAGTTTTGATTTCTTCCTTTTCATCTCACCCTTGCCTCTTGTTTCTACCTTTTCTTTTGGAAACATGATGTCTTTGTCTGTAGACTGAAGATTTTCTGATAGAAAAATATTATAATTCCCTGTAACCTGTGTGTTACATAACAAACAGTGCCCTTTTTAGTACATATTCTCTTTCCTTTACAGCCATTAGTTTCTTTTTCTTCCTAGTTATTTATTATCAATATCATTAATTCTAGATTTACTTCTAACAATGGTAAGCAAATCATCCAACTTTATCTTATCAAAATTACATTAATACCTAGTTGTCATAATTCATTGATCAGTGTATTGTGCAAAATCCTATCAAAGCTGAAAATAGGTCTATATCACTGAAAGCCTAAACTACTTTAAATGAAGTACTGAATGCTGTAAAGGAAATAAAACGCCTAGAGATGAATCATTAAAGGAAGAAGGAAGTAAACCTCATACAAATACATTTTGCATTTGAGAAAAAAATATACTAGCTAATGCTCAAGTACATGATTAAAATAATTAGGATGGTAGGAAATGAAAAATAGCTGAGAAACAAACACTACATTATGGAATTTGTGAGAGTTAGTTTGTGTGGCTCGTGGTGCTGGTGCAGTTTGTTTAGGAACTAAAAAGTTGGTGAGTATGTTGTCATGCACAAACATAAGAAATAGTGATGGAACACAAATGTATAATGCATGTATATGGCAAGGGAAAGTGTTACTTTTCTCATTGTTATTTTTGTATATGATTTCATGTTGCAAATCAATTATGTGATGAACTTTGCTTAAGAAAACAGCATGGGGAGTCCGTTTGATGTATACGCTTTAATGCTGATTAGTGACATTTTGCTGTACTCTTAAAATTCCAGTTTGCCTGTGTGACAACATTTTGTAAGACTGATAGATGTTCATTGTGGTAGAGGAACCAATAATATATGTATTCTGTGCTTCAACAATGTGTATCCAGAGGAAAAGATAGTTATTTTGACACCAGATTCCATCCCCCTACTCAGGCACCTCCCTGAAGTTTAAAATTTTAAGTTGACTATTAAAAAAATAAGTCCTCAAAAAACTATTCTTTCCTTTTAAACTGTGGCAAATTGCTGACTACATTTGTAAAAGGCAGCTGAGACACTTTATTCCGCACACAAAGCATTAAAGCTCTGCAATTGTTAACACAAATGCAATACCGGCATTAATTTATTAATGCCAGTAATGCACTGCAGACTAATTTGCATCCACAGATCATGCCCACTAACATTTTACACCTTGGACAACTGCCCCCTTCAACCTACCCTAGCCACATTTCTATGTGTGTCTTAACTCTAAGTGTTTGGAATATCACTGAGTCCTCCTTTCTTGACATCTATGGAGCTTTTCTGATTTCTTTCTTCATGCCCCATGTAAGTTCTGTCCTGCATCAGTATCATCTTCCAGCTTTTGTCCGAATTTGTAAATGTCACTTATCTTACTTTATGGCTTAGCATATATGATAGAGATCAGAGATTGCAATGCCCTGCATTTGAATATTTGACCCATTTCGTTATATTCACAAAGATGTTCCTAGTAAAATGATACAATGTTCTTAAACCAGTCAATGTGGTAGACAGTACATAGTTTCACAGAATGCATGAACATGGCTTATATAATTGTATGCATTTTGGTTCCTACAGTTGTGTGTGTGTGTAACTGTACACTTAATTGTTTCACAGTTAAGCAACAAACCAACTGATTAAAACCCATTAACATTCCCTGAGGTTGCATAACTTCAGATTTGGTCTTATTAAAAGAGGTACAAAAACTTGCTCCATAATCATGCAGGCATGTAATTTCAACTTTTCTTTGCGGCATTTCTCTTACCTCATCTGTCACTTACTTGTGACCTGATTAAGCATATTCTAACCTCACGACAGCTAGGCAATAACATGATCATTACCACTTGTGCCCTGCAGTAACTTTGCACCTAATTGCCTTAGCACAGTGTCATCTCTTTCCCTTGAATTCTTTTTCTACTTTTAAATTAGGATGACCATGTACCTGTCAATATTGTTGGCCCTAGTATTATAAGTAAGTAATAAGCCATGAAGGGGTATGCATTAAAGGACTTTAATACATGTCAAAGAGCTGTGAAAAGACTGCTTTGCAGTGCCTGGCACTCTTTTGTCTTATTGGTTATGCATAAAGCCCTGTAAATCACACTGTGAATTTAGCTCTTAAATTGGTGAAATGTTTCTAAGTTAGTACTTTCTTGTTTCTTTTTGTTGCATTGATATTACTGAATATGTTATTACATTAGCAAACCACATTCCTCAAATGTTATTAAACTAGTATGTGTCTTCCTCCTATGCTGATATTGTATAGGCATTTGCAATGCTGCTATTTCAAAAGTACTGGCACTGTTCAACAATCAGCTACTTTGTTTATTTACACTATTTATTTTGTATACAGTGAGCAACACTTACTACTTTTTGGTAACTCTAAACAACACCTGGACCGCAGCACGGGATTACTGCAGGGCACAACAGGCAGAGCTTGTCAGTATCAGGAATGAAACCGAATACCAGGAGGTGAAAAGCATGATAGGAAATTTGACTGTCTGGATAGGACTCTACTGGGATTCTTCCAGTGGCCAGTGGCAATGGGCAGATGGAGCATTTACATCTTATCAGAACTGGGGTATAGATCAACCAAGTGGCGGATACGAGCTTTGTGTAGCTGCAGTTGAGAAATATCCCAAATTTCCAGCCAGTAATTGGGATGATACATTCTGTACAGGTGTATTATATGTTCTATGCTACCAAGGTAATATGACATTTCTTTACTTATATAATTCACAAATTAGATGTATTTATTCTTTTACCTGTAGTAAATTATCTGCATGGAATCTGATGCATCATTTTGCTATAAAACATTTCAAAATATTTGAAAAAATCATGTTTTATTTAATTAATAATGTTGAAATTCCTTGGAACATTCTCTTATGGTGGGCAATAGTGTAATTAACATTGTGTAGAAATACTATATTGCCTATTGCTTTCAGTACTGAAAAGATTTCAGGATTTTAATTCTCTAAAAAAATTTGCATTGAGCAGTTCTGCGAAAGATGCATTGAAACAGCTGATAACTTCTGTCATTGAAATTTGGAATTTCAAGTAGTAATTTATGTTGTAGCTGCTTCTATGCTGAGATGTTGAGCTTATTGTAATTTGACTTCTAGCTAAAAGCATACAATTATGTGCACTTGACTGTATTATCTTTCATTTTGCATGGCTATATGATTTTTATGGTTAACATTGCACTCAGGCTCTTACAGTTGACTACAGTGTAGACAAGATTGCTGCAGTGTCCAATTTTATAACTGCACGTGAATTAAATAGTGAATTGGTTAGATCTAATTTAGTACTTTTGAATGTGGATCAAATGTACATTATTGTTTGGATGGTTGCTTTGCTTGTTTACGTACACAGCAACTATCTCTGACTTAAGAACTCAACTTATTAACAACTAACACTTAGTAGGAAATAGGTTCATATGCAGTTACTAGGTACGATGTCTAGAAGACCTTAATGGAGCCTAGACAAATTCCTAAATGTTCTAAAACTTTGTCTGGTTAAGAGACTTGCTCAAAGTCACATACTGTGTAAAAGAAGGTTGAGGGTTTTCAACTCTGTACCACAGGAGGTTGCTAGTTAACATCTCACTGCCTTACTCCTCTATGCTGACTGTGACATATAAATACATGTTTAAATGTAACAATTCTTTTAAATGTTACATTTTTGGTTCTAACAGCATGTTATTAAAAAGACTCTTAGACAGATGCTTATTCATTTTATAAGCATTATTCACAAATTTAATATTTTAGAACATTGCAATTTGAAAGTGCATACCATCATAATTTTGAATATATTATAGCATATTATTTAAAAAAAATCAGACTGGTTAATTTTGTAATATGTTCTGCAAATTTGATATCACATTTATTTGAGATAGTGCTAATATATATGCATGGTGTATTGATTTGGATTGTCTTTTACCTAGATTCATAGGTTCATAGATAGGTACTAGGCTATCTGCCCGAAAGCATTTATAAGCCTAGCCAGAATGTGTTGGCTTTCGCCGCCACCTTAGATTAGTTTCCTGTGCCTCCATCCAGCAGAGCCACTGAAGTGATCCCCGGGGTAAACTTTCTGTTTCCCATCCACTTGGCAGGGTTTCTCTTGAAGAGTGCTAGTGAAGATCTCCGCCTTATGTAGATTGGAATCTTGTTCCAAAGCATGGGAAGTCTCTGGGACAGGAATCTATCCCTCCAGCATGTCCTATTTATTGTTGTGGTGAGGTTTAGATCTCTAGAGCATGTGGCTCGAGGGGATAAGGATTTATTTAGATGGAGCATATCCATCAATTCTGGGTTGGACATGGCCTTGCAAATAGAGGACAACTGGTGGTTATGTACCCTTGATGTTAGTGCACTATACACAAATATTCCACATTGGGCTGGACTGGATGCTGTTGAATACTGGCTTTACAAATCACAAATGTACACACCTGGCTTTCACACTTTCCTGATCTGTCTCACTGAACATGTTCTCACAAAAAATGTTTTTTTCTATGGCAAACAATGTTACCTTCAAATCAAAGGTACTGCTATGGGGGCATCTTTTGCCCCCATTTATGCTGACTTATATATGGCATATATTGAAGATTAAATAATATATGATGATACACATAATCTCTATTTGGCTGAGATCGATATCTGGCGTAGGTATCTAGATGATTGCTGGATGGTGTGGAGGGCTGATATTGAATATTTGAACGAGTTTGTTGAATATCTTAATGATAATAAATGGGGCCTACATTTTACCATCAATTATGATAAATATAGGATCACCTATTTGGATGTATTAGTTAGCAGAAATGCAGACAATTCACTCAGCACACAAGTATTCCGGAAATATCCCAAATATAGCACCTTACTCCATGCCTCCAGCTTCCATCCTAAACATATAGCCAGAAATATTCCAAAATCACAATTCATTAGAATGAGACATATTTGTTCAGATGATAGCACCTTTCAGAATTATCGCCAGGACTTAACTGACAGGTTTAAACAAAGGGGTTACAGCATGGGTTATGTTACCACAGCCAGTAACTATGCATTCCAACTTAATCGTGATGATCTCTTAAGATACAGGAATAAATCACGGAGCAATAACATTTTGCATTTTACAACTACCTATGGCAGAAATACAAACAAATTTATTGATATCATCAAACTGCACTGGAACATTCTTCTAGCAGATTCTGCTTTGTCCAACTATATACCTGGTACATGTTCATTTTTCTTTTAGAAAAGGCAACAATTTGGGTGCCTATTTTAATCATTATAAACATCACTCTGATTCTAGGAATTTGCACGATTCAGACATCAATACTTGGAGACAAACCTATGGGCTGTATGCCTTGTGGACATTGTAGCAATTGCAAATATGTATTAAAAGCTAAACATTTTTCCAGCAACAACAGCAGTCATATCTTTGATATAAAGTTTTTGCCAATTGCAATACAGATTGGATTATTTATATGGCCTCTTGTAGCTGCCATGCGTTTTATATTGGCCAAACATCAAGACCCTTCAGAATACGTATATCTGAACATTTGAGTGATGTCAGATGTAAAAGAGCAAGCAATGCATTGTACAAACACACCCTTAAACACAGTACAGCCAAATTTCATTTCACCATTATTGATAAAATAATTGGTGACAGAAGCAATAAATCAGGATGGCATACCAAATTAAATGCAAAAGAAAAGAAATGGATAGTAAAACTTGGTGCTTTATTTCAGCCTGGACTTAATGAATATTTATGAATGATTATATGTATATTCATGAGCTCACCAATCATGTTTTGTTCTTAATTATGATGTATTATATAAAGGATTTCACTTGTGTTATGTGGATTTACACTGATGAAGGCTAGGTAAAAACCATAGCCGAAACCGGTCTGTTTATTGGAATTCTTTACCAATTAAATTGGTTTTCACAGCTCCCAGTTGCTGGCTTCATTTTTTGTGAATTTATAATTATTTTAGCCGTGCAATAGCTTCCATGCAGGGGAAGGATTTTGGATGCAAACAGAATATGCACCCCTAGGACTCCATCTGTGTCTCTGCTGGGCAGGGGATTTGGGTGCTGACTTGAATAAACATGGGCTAAACTCTTGGCTAGGCTTATAAGGGCCTCAGGGCCAATAGCCTAGTAACTTCCTATGATCCTGTGAATTGAATGGGTAGACGAAAGCACAACACAAAGAGCAAACAGGATGTGGCTGCAGAGTATGAAAAGTGATTCAGCAGTTCCTGTGCAATGCTGTGAAAAACAGTAGGAGAAACTGGCCTTGACAAAACACAGTACAATGCCTCTTAAAAATATTAAGTGGATTGATACACCATGCTTACTAAGATTGTGTACTTGGTGGAGAAAATAGAAGATGAGCAGTAATTCTTGAATTTGTGATCTGACTTTTTACCATTGTACAAGGGAAAATGCAGACATACCGTATATGTACAGTGGATAAAACAAGTGTACACTCCTGTGACACCCCTGCACTGGCCCAGTAATCAAGGTGCCTCAGTCCTCACCACATACACCAGTGAGGGATGTGCATATTGGGAGGATGAGAAGAACTCACACAGTAAAGTACAATTTCTCTTAAGAGTACACAGAGATCACAGTCAGTCTGAGGCTGGTTTCTCCCTCCTTCTCCAGATCTTCAGTAAGATTCCCCAGTGGCACAGCTATAGGGTTAAGATCTCAGCTGAGTGGTCAAGCAAAAACCTCCAGCACCCTCTCTGTCCAACCAGTGCTTTGTTTCCCTCCCCAAGTAGCTGACACACATACACACACTTTGAGATTTGATTTATATACAAATACACACACACTCCTGAGAAAGGCTTGCACAGGTGTACTAGCTATGCTCCCTTCTGCCCAGATTAAAAGGTAGTTATCACTGCCACCAAACAGCTCTTTATCAGCTACAAAAGGACCCTCCCAAAGTGTGAGCAATTATACTGTGTAATGTTACTATTATCCAAATGGTAAGTGTGACCAAACTTTTAAGGCTATTGGAGTGGCCTATACAGTGTGAGCTTAAATATCTCTAAACAAACCAGCCACAATTAAAAGGTTTAACTATGCTGTGGTAGCGTTGTCGCCTCACAGTAAGACGCTGTCCGGTTAGATTCTCAGCTAGAGCGTGTTCTGCGTGGAGACATGCGTGAATGGGCGTACCTTCATTGAAGGTTGTTCGTCAGGGCTGGTAACTCAGCACGTAAAAATCAACTACCAATCATTAGCGGACCGGAGTTCCACTGTGGCAACCCCTAACCGGGAAAAGCCGAAAGACACAACAACTATATTTAATAATAAATAATAAAAGCAGAAAACAATACTCTATAACTCAACACAGTGACAACAGAGTTCAGAATCACAGGAAATACTTTAAAACAATATTGCAAGACAGTCTCACATAAATACAGAAAACATCTAAACTAACATTACTATACTCCTATCTATCTCTACTGTACCTAAATCTTACTTACAGAGCCAGGCAAATGTAAGAGCTGAACGGATGTTTACAGGTCCAAAGACAAGATAAAAAAAGGCCCAGATCCAGTCTCTGAGATAGTTCTTAAATTACTATCAAACATTTCTGCTGGGTTATCTCAGATTACATAATTCTTGTCACCTCTGCATTTAGTTTCCCGTCTAACAGAAACATAAAATTTAACACCTCTGTGTCAAAAATACTTATCTCTCAGAAGTTCTGCCTAGAACTAGAAGTCGTAAACTGGTAAACACTTTTACCTTTGAAACCTGTAATTAGTTCTGTTTCCAGGCAATAGAAAGAATTTCTAGTTGCAGACATTCTGTCTCCTAGCTGACATAAACACCATCATAAACAATTCAACTTATTTTCTTAGAGTTTTGCTCTTTTACAGTAGGGTGCACTGTGGCTGCATTTTTGAAGCTCAGCACATAACATACAGTTTACTTACATTTGTAAGACAAGCCTATGGATCATATTAATATTTACAAATGACACAGGATTATTTACAAAATTATAGCTAGCTGGGCTGGCAGCCTCACAATCCCCCCACAAGAACTCAAGCTAGTTTTTCAAGTGACTCTTGAGAAACATTGATTGAGAAGGTTGAGCCTATCTAGGAATACCTTACCCCATTCCCTGCCTTGACAGCCCATCTGCATTGGATTCGCTAACCTCACTGAGGTGCTACACTGTCATATCGTATGCTTGCAGTTTTAGGCTCTACCAAAATAACTTGGCATTTTGCAGTCTGGTTCACTGTAGCCATGTTAAGGGATTGTGGTGTGTAACTACAGGGAATTCCCTTCCATACAGATAAGGCTGAAGTTTCTGCAGTGCCCACACTATGGCTAGACATTCCTTTTCTACAGTTGCATAGCATTCCTTCCTAGGTTGGAGCCTATGGCTGAGATAAACCACTGGGTGCTCTTCTCCCTCTGAAGAAATCTGGATAAGTACAACCCCCACCCCATGGTTTGAAGCATCCACCTGCACAACAAATTCTTTGCTGTAATCTGGACTGGCTGACATAGGAGGGTCCTCCCAAAGCCCTCTTAAGTTTTGGAATGCCTGCTCACATGCTAGGGCCCACACTACCTTATCTGGCCTGTTTTTCCTTGTCAGGACTGTGAGGGGAGCCGCTATGGTACTATTACTGGGGACCAACTTTCTGTAGTACCCCGCTGTCCATAAAAATGTCATCACCTGCCTTTTGGTAACAGGTGAAGGCCAGGCCTGAATGTTTTCCACTTTGGCAGGTTCTGGCCTGATTTTGTCACTCCCCACTCTATGTCCTAGGTAGGAGACCTCTGCCATACCCACCTGACATTTGCTGGGCTTAATGGTCAACCCTGCCCTCTGTAGTCTGCCCAGCACCTCCCTGACACGTTGAAGGTGCTTTTGTAAGGAATGGCAGTAAATGGCAATATCTTCTAGGTAAGCAAGGGCAAAATCTCCTGTTCCTGCTAGGATATAATCTGCCACCCTCTGGAAAGTCCCTGGGGCATTTTTTATCCCAAACGGCATATTTGTGAACTCATACAAGCTAAAATGAGTCACAAAGGCTGACCTCTCTCTAGCACTGGGAGTCAAGGGCACCTGCCAGTAACCCTTGGTAAGATCAATGGTGGTAAGATATGTAGCTCCACCCAGCTGCTCTAGGGCTTCATCTGTCCTAGGCATGGGGTAAGCATCTGACTTTGTGTGACTATTTAATTTCCTGTAGTCCACACAGAACCTGGTGGTGCCATCCTTATTTGGTACCAGCAGCACTGGGGATGCCCAGGGGCTGCTGGACTCCTGAATTACCCTTTGTTCTGACATTTCCTGTATCGCCTCCCTCAGAGTCTATTTGACTCTCTCAGGCATCCTATAAGGGGCCTGTCTAATAAGCCTTTGGGGTCCTATATCCACATGGTGCTGCACCTGGTGCATGCACCCTGATTTCCCAGTGAACATGTCCCCAAACTCCTGTAACATTGCTCGGATTTCTCAAACCTGGGTAGGCGATAGCTGCTGGGACATTGCTATCCCTTCCCTGAGGTGTTAGTCTGAGCCACACTGAGGAGATCAGTCACTAGATCTCCCTCAGACTCCTCCTGCAATCTGCTGCAAATACTCGGCACAGGGGCCTCCCTATCATGGTAAAGTTTCATCATGTTAACATGGTACAATTTGTGTCCCTGCAACCTGCCTAGCAGTTTTACCATGTAGTTAACATCACCAACCTTCTTTACCACCTTGTAGGGTTCCTCCCAAGCTGTCTGCAGCTTGTTGTGTCTGATAGGAATGAGAACCATTACCTGCTTCCCTACAGCATACTCCTTAGCTCGTGTAATCCTGTCATAACAGACCTTTTCTGCTGTTGGGCTTCTTCCAGGTTCCCCTGGTCCAATGAGTTACTTGAACCTTGTCCTGAGGTTTAGGACATATGCCACAACAGACTCTTTGTGTGATTCACACTCACCCTCCCTCTCATCTTGAATTAAATCTAGAAGCCCCCTCATACTATGCCCATACAACTCAAAGGGTGAAAAACTTGTGGATTCTTGGGGAACCTCTCTGTAAGCAAACAACAGATAGGACAAATATTTGTCCCACTCCCTTTTAAATAGCATGGTCTTGAGTGTAGAGTTTAACCTCTGAACAAGACCATTAGTCTGGGGATGGTAGGGGGTAGACTTTAGGTGCTTCAACCCACAGTATTTCCACAGACAAGCCAGCAGGACTGACATGAAATTGGCACCTCTGCCAGTCAGTATTTTTTTTTTGTGAAACCTACCCTGATGAAAATCTCTAACAAAGCATTTTCTGCCTCTATGGAGGGCAGATCCACTGCCTCAGAGTATCTTGTAGGATAGTCTACTACCACTAGGATATATTTTTTCCCTGTGGAACTTGGGGTACTCAGAGGCCCCACAATATCCATAGCTACTCTCTGAAATGGCTCCTCAATCACAGGAAAAGGCATAAAAGTAGCTTTCACATCGTCTCCTATCTTGCCTACCTTTTGGTACAATTTGTGCCCCTTTCTCAAAGGTCCTGCAGCACCCTGTTACATCTCTGGAAATCCCAGGCCAATAAAAATTCTGCATAATACGTCTCTTTGTATGTTTTATGCCCATATGACCTGCAAAGGGAATATCATGGGCTATGGCTAGAAGTGCCATATGGTAGGCTCTGGGCACTACCAACTGCTGTATTCTCTCAACCTCTAGCCCTCCCTCAGAGATCCACTCTCTATACAGTAACCCTTTATCCCAGTATACAGATTCCCCCTTCTCTTGAGAATCAGGTGCCTCACTAGCTACCTCTTTCAGGCCTTGTAATGTAGGGTCTGAGAGTGGAGCCTGTCTCAATTCTCTCTTTGTAACCCTTCCCAGCTCCCCTTCCACACATGGTCTGATATCCTTTGACAATGGTGCCTCACTGTCAGCCTGGGTTCTACTACTCACCTTTGTCCTTGAAGTCACTCTGTCCAAGGGAACATCAGTACCCACAAGCAGCTGTGGCTCACCTTCAGTTTCACTGCTACAGGGTAGCTCACTACCTGAAGTAACCACCTCGCTGGTCCTGGCTGTAAGTGTGTGGCCTGCCTGGGTCACCCCCAGGCTACCAGACCCACATGCTTGTCTCCAAACCTCACTGTGTGTAACTGCATGAACACATGGTACTGCATTACCAAAATAATTCCCTATCAGGACATCTGCGAGGTGTTAGTTTGGTACCCTTGTTGTCTCGAGACAACTTACTGTTGGCATTTTGTCATTCCCATGTACTGGCTCTCCCACCTTTTGTTCCCCACCTTGCCTCAGTGGACATCTATATGCCACATGGCCCCACTAGTTGCATTTAAAACATTTAACCCTAGGTCTTGGATGTGTACCTGGACTAGTGGCTTTCCCTGCTACTGGCAGATTCTGTTGGGGCAGTCTGGGCTGCCCACCATGGGTTTCCTTAGACCCATGAGCAGTACTATGTGTACCTTTCCTGTGTAGTGATGCCCTGCTTGCTAGGTATAGGTCTCCCTTCTTCACCAACTCATCTACAGTAGTGCATTGTCTATCAGCTAACCAGATTCTCATGTCCTCAGGCGATGTGCTAAGGGCTCGTTCCCTCACCAAAAGGTCTGCTAGTCCATCAAAAGTGGTGACCTGACATCTACTCACCCACCTATGAAATTAAGTGCATAGTTCAGCAACATATTCACACACACTTTCATCTGCCTTGCGTCTGTGCTCTCACAAACTTTTTCCTATAAGCTTCAGGTGTTAACTTAAAAATTTTAGCAAACAGTTCTTTACAACATTATAATTTAAACAGTCATTATCAGACAGTTTGGAAAGAATAGTTAAAGCTTTACTATGGAGGAAGGGGGTCAGGAACCGTACCCGGAGCTCTTGGTCAACATCATACTGTTTATATACACTCTCAAACATATGAATGAAACTATCAAAATTATCCCCCTCTGTAAATTGTGGAAGACTGACCTTTGTTGTTTCTGGGGTTTGGTTACTCTCTCCCCATTACCTACGTGACTCTGGTGAAGAGTCAGCATCTCCTTTTCATGTTGCCTCTGCCTCTCCTTCTCCTCAGCACCCAGGCATCACAGTTTCTTATTTTCCTCAGTCACTAGATGCCTCAGTCTCTCTGCTGCTTCTATTTCCAAATGCTTGGCCTCCAACTCAAGTCTCTTTAACTTCAGATGGATTTTTAATCCTCTGTGGAAAAGTTGAGCTGCCCATTTTCTGAGAGTTGTACATCTCCATGGCCAGTCTGATTGTCCTCCTGGTGGCTATTCTCCGATGCAGCTGTGACTAAATCTGCAATCATGTCTGCTTTAGTCAGGTTGGCATGCACCAGTCCTTTAGCCTGGCACATCTCAACCAAGTGTTTCCTTGTCAGCTTGCCATACTCCTCTGCTGACATGCTTGCCTGCTCTCCCTGATTAACTAAGCTAATAAAAACAAATAAACAATTGTGATATGAACTCTGAATGTTCACTGCATGGCTGATTAAGAGTACAAACACCTTCAGTGATCACTGTACACAGACTACAGGAATTCAATATCCACACCACTACAAGCCAATTAATATGTGGTGTGGCTATCTCACCACTATCAACCAATTAAAATGCGATGTGGGTATCTCAGCACTGCCATCAAATAATATGTGATGTAGGTATTCCACAACTGCTACCAACTAATATATGATGCCCCTGCACTGGCCCAGTAATGAAAGAGCCTCAGTCCTCACCACTATCACCAGTGAGGGATTTGCACATCGGGAGGATGACAAGTACACACACAGTAAAGTATAATGTCCCTTAAGAGCACACAGAGATCACAATCAGTCTGGGACTAGTTTCTCCCTCCCTCTCTCTCCAGATCCCCAACAAGACTCCCCACTGGCACAGCTGTAGGGTTAAGATCTCAGCCAAGTGGTCAAGTCAAAACCTCCAGCAACCTCTCTGTCCATCCAGTGTTTCATGTCCCTGCCCAAGTAGCTGACACACATACACTTTGAGATTTGATTTATATATAAACACACACACACACACACTCCTGTGAAAGACTGGCACAAGTTTATTAGCTATGCCCCTTCTGCCCAGACTAAAAGGTAGTTATCACTGGCACCAACCAGCTCTTTATCTACTACTATAAGGCCCTTCCCAAAGGTTGACCAATTCTACTGTATTATGTTACCATTATCCAATTGGTAAGTGTGACTAAACTTTTAAGATTATTGGAGTGGCCTATACAGTGTCACCAAATACATGAGCAAGAACTCTAAGAGCTTAAATATATCTAAACAAACCAGCCACAATTAAAAGCTTTAAATATATTTAATAATAAATAATAAAAACACAAGACAATACTCAATAACTCAACATAGTGACAACAGAGTTCAGAATCACAGGAAATACTTTAAAACAACATTGCAGGACAATCTAACATAAATACATAAAACATCTAAATTAATATTGCTATACTCCTATCTATCTGTAAGAGGGGTTACTGTACCTAAATCTTACTTACAAAGCCAGGCAAATGCAAGTGCTGAATATATGTTTACAGATCCGAAGACAAGATACAAAATGCACAGACTCGCTCTCTGAGATAGTTCTTAAATTACTATCAAACATTTCTGCTGGGTAATCTCAGATTACATCATTCTTGTCACCTCTACCTTTAGTTCCTAGGCTAACAGGAACTTAAAATTTAACACCTCTGTGTCAAAAATACTTATCTCTCAGAAGTTTTGCCTAGAAATGGAAGTCATAAACTGTTAAACACTTTTACCTTTTAAACCTGTAATTATTTCTGTTTCCAGAAAATAGAAAGAATTTCTAGCTGGAGACATTCTGTCTCCTAGCTGAGATAAACACCATTGTAAGCAATTCAACTTATTTTCTTAAGAGTTTTGCTCTTTTCCAGTAGGGTACACCGTGGTTGCATTTTTGAAGCGCAGCACATAACATACAGTTTACTTACATTTGTAAGACAAGCCTATGGATCATATTAATATTTACAAATGACATAGGATTATTTACAAAATTCTAGCTAGCTGGGCTGGCAGCCTCTCAACACCCCTGTTAAAATTCCAGGTTTTTGTGATATAAAAAAATGAGACCACAATTCCAAAGGCCAAATTACCACTGTAACAGCTACAAACAAATGCAGTCTGAGGGTCATGCTGCTCAATGCTAAAAGTCTAAATCTCAAAATGCACTTGCTTGAAGCACTCCTTAAAATGAAGAACATTGACTTTTGTGTTGTAACAGAGATCTTGTTCAAGGCAGCAGAAAGCACCCCTGCACTATCAGGCTATACCTCATTCCATACCTTTTGGCCCCAAAACTTGGACAGAAGCTCCAAAGGCGGTGGTGTTTCCATATTCATAAAGGATGCACACACCTTCAGACTGGTAGCCCAACATAATGTATCAGAGATACTTCAGGTGCAGCTAACATTGGTAAGACAATGATTTCGGTTGTAGCCTGCTATAGGTTTCCAACCATATCCCAAGACTCGCACTCTATGTTCCTAAGCACCCTGGAGAATATTAGGGTCCAACCTAACACTCTCTTACTAGGCAATTTCAACTACCCCTCCATTAACTGTGTAAACTACTCATGTACCAATACACTTGCCCAACATTTCCTGCAGTTCATTTATTCCAATTTCCTGGACCAGCTCGTTCTTACCCCCACTAGAGGTAGCAACATTCTTGACTTGGTCATTACTAACTTGGGCGACCATTGCTCTACACTAATAGTCAGCTCCTCCCTGGTTAGATCCGACCACAAACTTATCACCTTGGGAATCCTTATCCCCACACCCCACAAAGATAACCACCATAAAAAAAAACTTCTCCAAAGCTAACTTTGGGCTAACGTCATGGCACCCATGCAAATGGAGAATAGTTGCGTAACTGCAGAATCATACACCAATGCACTGTACGAACAAGTACACAAATGCATGGATTTCGCCATACCCAATAGAACCAAGACACTCGCCTCCAAAAAAGGAAGCAAATCTGGTGGTCCCCTGCCATAAACAAGCTCTACAACAGAAGGAGGAAACTGATGCGGAATAAGGTGACATCCCAAGATTAGAAAAACTCCCTTATCAGCCTCAAAAAAAGTTGAGATACCTCATCAAATCCTCTAAAGTTAGCTATGAAAACAGAATTGCAGCAGATAGTAAAAACAACTGCAAGGCCTTCTATAGTTATCTAAAGAATCTCAATGGCAATACCCAGATTTATCTGAGCTACTGCACAATGGTACCTCCTATACCAAGCCAACAGATATTGCCAGTATACTGGCCAACAGATTTAGTGCCAACTTTACCCCTCCCCCCAAAGGAGCAATCACAATACCAGTAGATTGCCAGGCACCCAGTATTACTGCTGCACAGGTTTAAACAGCACTGTCCAAGGCCAAGAATACAGCTTCTATGGGACCTGACAATATCCCTGGCTGTGTTCGACATGAACTACAGAGTGAACTGGCACCTCACCTGCATGACCTGTTTAATCACAGCCTTACCTCAGGCTTTTTCCCTACTGAATGGCGCACTGTTACAGTCATCCCTCTCCACAAAGAAGGAGTGACTACAGACCCTGAGAACTATTGCCCTATTAGCCTGACAAGTCTGATATGCAAAGCTATGGAATGCTTGGACCTAATAAACAAGGATACAGGGAATCTCCAGACTCTGGATCCCACACAATTTCATTTTGTGAAGGATAGATCATGCCTGCTTAACTTGGTTGTCTTCTTTGAGTCAGTCAACAGAGGTGTGGATGAAGGCAAGGTGGTTCATACAGCCTACCTTGATCTGGCCAAGGATTTTGATACCATTCCCCACTCAAGAATCATAGAAAAACTCACTAAGCTTGGCATCAACCTCTATATCACTAGGTGGGCTGCAAACTGGCTCACAGATAGAACCCACAGTGTGAAAGTAGCTGACTGCCGACTAGTCACTAGTGGATTCCCACAGGATTCGGTCCTGGGTCCTCTCCTGTTTGGTATCTACTTCTCTGAAGTTCAGGCCAACACGAAGGGTCTCTGGCTGATAAAGTTCACAGACAATTGCAAGTTGGGAGCTATTATTAACTAGCCAAGTGATGCTGACATCCTACAGAATGGATGTACGAGTGTTTATTGTGGAATTAGATTACGTTTCTGATACGAGCAGTACATTGGAGTTTCATCCGGTTTAGTGAATATGTTTTATGCTGGGGTATTCTAAGTATAATAAACATAAACAAAATTCATTGCTATTCTTTGTATGTGTCTAGCTTTGACAAGAGTTTGGATTTTAGTGGGCTCGAAGGAGTTCTGTCCATCGAAGGGTACTACAACTTTATACCGACTGAGGAAATAACTTCAGCCTTTTTTAATGTGCTGCTGATTGGATACATGGATTTTATAGACTCACACTGAAATTTCTGAGAAGTTGTGACTATAACCAAAACTGAAAGAATAAAAGAAAAAAGAAAAACAGGTACCTCTGTGATACCAGCAAGGCAGCGGCCGGATGCCAAAGTCTGAGGGGTTCTTGGATGAAAACACCTTTTGCAAATTCAGCATTAATGTTTTGTGATTAAAATGTTTCAACATACAGAGCTTCCATCATCTGGTTTTTGGTTATCCTACAGAATGGCCTCACTGAGACCAACGACTGGTGTCAGAACCATGGCCTTAAGCTCAATGCCAAAAAATGTGGCGTCATCCCCTTTGGGAAAAACCCGGTTCCCATGACTTACCACATTGATGGTAGTCCACTGAACACAGAAGGCGTTATAAGAGATCTGGGAGCACAGGTTGACAGCAACCTCTCTTTTGATCACCACATTGCCACTGTGGTCAGAACATCCTTCTATGTGGCACATCTCATTACTAAGGGTTTTGCATCCAAGAAGAAAGAGGTTATTGTCTCCCTCTACTCTTCACTCATTAGGCCAATCATTGAATACAATGCCCCATTTGGTATGTGCCTTGCTAGACACCTGCAACAACTGGAAAGGCTGCAAAAGTACCTCACAAAGAGGATCCTAGGCCTTAATCACTTGTGCTATATGGATAGACTCAAAAAACTCCAACTATTCTCTGTCTCATATAGCCTACTTAGAGGCGATCTCTGCTTGACTTACAAAGCCATGTCTGATCCAGCTCTGTTAGAAATGCTACATCTAAAGAAATCCCAATCACTTAGCACCACACTCTCCAGAGACCTCAACCTCATTAGCACAATTAACAGAACATGCTGGAGGGACAGGTTCATAACCCAGAGACTGTCCATACATGTCAAGCAGTGCACCTTGCTAACCCTCTTCAAGAGAAGTCTTGATGAGTGGATGGGAAACAGAAAATTCACCCCTGGGATAACTCCAGTGGCTCTACTCAACAGAGGCACTGGGAACTAAGGTCAGGTGGCACTATAACAGGGTAATCCTATGGATAGGCTTGTAAAGGCCCCAGGGCCATTAGCCTAGTACACACCTATGAACCTATGAACAATAAATCATTTCAAAACTTTTCCCACCTTTAATGTGACCTATAACCTGTACAACTCAAATAAAAAACAAACAAATCTGCTAGGGGAAAAATATAAAAAATAAAAAACATACAATAAGCTGGTTGCATAAGTGTGGAGGCCCTTAAACTAATACTTTGTTGAAGCACCTTTTGATTTAATTACAGTATTCAGTCTTCTTGGGTACACACCTGGCATCAATTAAAGAGACTCTGATTAATCCCAAATAAAGTTCAGCTTTCTTAGTAGGATTTTCCTGACATTTACTCAGTTGCCTGCTACAACAAAAGCCATGGTCCACAGAGAGCTTACAAAGCATCAAAGGGATCTCATTGTTGAAAGATATCAGTCAGGAGAAGGGTACAAAAAATATCCACAGCATTGGATATACCATGGAACACAGTGAAGACAGTCTTCAAAAAGTGGAGAAAATATGGGACAGCACTGACATTGCAAAGAACTAGACGTCCGTCCAAAATTAATGCAAAGACAAGACAGAAACTGGTCAGGGAGGCTACCAAGAGACCTACAGCATCATTGAAGGAGCTGCAGGAATTTCTGGCAAGTACTGGTAGTATACTACATGTGACAACAATCTCCCGTATTCTCCATATGTCTGGACTATGGGGTAGGGTTGCAAGATGGAAGCCTTTTCTTACATAGAAAAACATCCAGGTCTGACTAAAATTCACAGAATAATACATCAAGTTTCCCAAAAGCATGTGGGAAAATGTGTTATGGTATGATGAGACCAAGGTTGAACTTTTTGGCCACAATTCCAAAAGGTATGTTGCGCAAAAACAGCACTTCACATCACTAAAAGAATACCATCCCCACGATGAAGCATGGTGGTGGCAGTATCATGCTTTAGGGTTGCTTTTCTTCAGCTGGAACTGGGGCTTTAGTCAAGGTGGCAGGGAATTATGAACAGTTCCAAATACCAGTCACTTTTGGCCAAAAACCTTCAGGCATGTGCTAGGAAGCTCAAGATGAAGAGGAGTTTCAGCTTTTAACACAACATACATCCAAATCAACAAAAGAATGGCTTTACCCAAAGACAATTAAAGTTTTAGAATGGCCCGGCCACAGCCCAGACCTAGATCCAATAGAAAATCTGTGGGATGACCTGAAGAGGGCTGTGCATAATTGATGGCCTCGCAATCTGACAGATTTGGAGCACTTTTGCATGGAAGAGTGGGCAAATATTGCCAAGTGAAGATGTGGCATGCTGATAGACTCCTACCTAAGAAGACTGAATACTTTAATTAAATCAAAAGGTGGTTCAACAAAGTATTAGTTTAAGGGTGTGCACACTTATGCAACCAGCTTATTGTACATTTTTTATGTTTTTTCCCCTAAAAGATTTGTATGTTTCAATTGAATTGTACAGGTTATAGGTCACATTAAAGGTGGGAAAAGTTTTGAAATTATTTATTGTGGTCTCATTTTTTTATATCACCAAAACCTGGCATTTAAACAGGGGTGTGTACACTTTTTATATCCACTGTAATATATTGTGAATGGAGCATCTTGTGTTTCTCTCATTGGCATTGTCTGTGTTTATCATGGTCACCCAACTGCTGTTTTTCTAGTCCTGTTGAATTGTGGTACTAGCCAGGGGTAGAGAGACATATTAGTGGGTGATCAGAAAACTGTTCTTCTTTTGTAGCAGTAAGCATTCCTAAAACAGCTATGCACACCATTGCACAAGAGATCATTACTAGGCAGACAGTAAACTGGGGGATCATGCAAATGGCAAAACATACACAGATGATAAACAAATGTAAAAGAGTACATGAGCAACAGAATATGATGTAACTTTGTAAAGTCAGCTGTGGGGGCATACACTGAAAATGGAATGGCACAGGAAAAGTCACTGGAAAAAGGAAATGTTTTGCACATTAAACACATCACCACTGCAATTATGACTGGGTTAAAAATATTACAGGAAAGACTAGCATGAAGTGAAAAGCTATGAATTTCTTTGGACACTTACTGAAACCCACAGTCACCATAGATAATAACAGACTGAAAAGTGAGGATAAAATGAACTTAACATTAGTTAAAACAACAAATGCAACTGATAAATAATTTTCTACAATCCTCCCACTGAAGAGACTGGGAATATAATTATTTTACAGTCCCTTAATTTTACTGTGTGAAGGAGTCAGGTTTGTAGAAGAGTGATTTTCCTGTACTTTAATAAATCAGTATATGAGCAGAAAAAAAGATAGAAAATATAACACTACAAGACAACTGTGCCTCAGAAGAAATAGTTATCCAAAGTTAAGGAATAGAAAGTTCGTCCTATTTTGTTTTGAAACTTACTTAGTAATGGGGAAATAGAACATGACATTACTTATAAAACAAATGAAAATAAACAATTTCAGGTAAAAAAAAATAAATACAAATAAAAATAAAAATCTTTCCACTGCAGGCACTGGGGATCAAAATTATCCTCAAAGTCTTTCCTTTCCTGCAGCAGCTGTCACACATGAAACTGCAAGGATCTCTAAGTGCAGTGACTATTTTGTCACCTCAGAAATAGTGTGGAGGGGGAATTGCCAATTCATCTTCGTCTGCAAAAGGATACTTTAAACAAAAGCATGCAATTTAGCTACATTTTTGGTTGCAGCTATATAACTAGACTGCCCATACATGTCAAGCAGAGCGCCTGTTTGGCCCTCTTCAAAATGAACCTTGATGATTGGATGGGAGATAGGAAATTCAACCCATCAGTCACCCTGCTAGACAGGGGTTCAGGGAAGTAAATACTGTGGGACTAATAGCCAGGGAATTGTTATGGCTAGGCTTGTAGGGCCAATAGCCTAGTACCAACCTATGAACCTATGAACCTATGAATTCCTTAGTATAGTGTAAAATGGGCTCTGAAAGAAACATAAATGAGGGCCATTTCAAGAAAAAGCAAGCAGTCCTGTTACAGAAGGTATATAAGATGGCAGTGACTGACACTAATCCCATTATATACCAATGGGATGGGACTACCCCACAACTTCCTTATGTCTAGCATGACTCATATAAAGTAGACTTGAAAGAGAAAGACTCAAAGAAAAATAAGATCATGTTTATATGTCAAGCCCCATTGGCAGCTATTTGTGGAAAAAACATATTAAAATTATATTCTGTATGAAGCACTCTGAGTGATTTGGAGGTATTAAAATAGCTCAGAAAAATATAGAGTGAAAAAAATATTTTCTTATTTCTAATATGGAGTTTTCCTTTAATATTCAATAAATACAGAGAAGTTCAAGCTAGACTGAATTGTGGTGGTGAGTTAATTAAAGTGTTCAGTATTTTAAGAAGAATTAAGCAGAATGTCAACTTTCAACATTAATGGTGGCTTTAAATTAAGAACCATTATTTGTAGACACAAGACAGATAAATGCAAATGGAAAAAATAGCAATAATGCTATAGGTTACCAAAACAAAACAGGATATAAAATTATATTTGGTAAACACATATATTTTACAGATTAAATGGGATACAGAATAAATGAAGAAAAAAAATAATGGCTATAGTAATTAATTTGGTCTAACACTTGACTTGATGTAGAACAATCCCTTTTTATGGGGTTATGTTAAGATGAAATAGTTGGGAAATTGTCTGTCAATTGTCTGTAATAGGACATTTAGCAAGCAGCTAATGAAATGTGGGAAGAAATTACTCAAAATGTTATGATTAGGATGCTTTTGGTCTCACAGTTTCTGCATGTAGATCAGACTTAAAGTTATCAGTAATAAGATAAAATAAGGAAGAATATGAAAAAAGGAAATTTAAGTATAATAAGAGATAGAGAGAGAAAGTGCAATGGAAAAACTAATTCTGACAAAAGAACTGCGTGGATTAGGACTATCAGATTTGGGGGCATATTATAAGGCCATGTAGCTTAGGTTAATATGCTTTATTTAGGACTCAGAATATATGCTCAAATGGAAGGGCATGATAGGCATGGGCTCTAATGAGGCAACCCACAGACATTTGGTAAGGTTTATGAAAGAAATATAAACAGTTTAATGCACAGCCTTGCATATATAAAATTAAGCATGTTTTAACTTTAAAGGAAATAGAATAATGTCAATGAGACACTATATATTGTAATAAGAAAGACACAGAAGGCAATCCAAAAAGTATTAGGAAAAGAACAAAAAAATGGGCATTTTGAAAGACAGATTAAAAGGAAATCAGGTAAAAAATAGGATACATCTAG
Organism: Protopterus annectens; assembly: GCF_019279795.1. NCBI lineage: Eukaryota > Metazoa > Chordata > Ceratodontiformes > Protopteridae > Protopterus > Protopterus annectens. The sequence goes on from NC_056743.1 coordinate 611,395,114, forward strand.
ACAAATCTGGGGGGGGGGTTAAAAACTGAGCAACTTGCATTTACATATTTGATGCTAAAGATGCAGAGGCTTGACAATGTGTTTGTTAAACCACAAATAGTATATTTTATAATTGAGGCTAGAACAGAAATAGCAGACTATAAAACAGTAATAAGATGAATCTATAAGGCAATCTTAGAGTTGGAAATACAGTGCAGTATACAACTAAGCAGAACATGGAATCAATAATTAAACAGAATTACAGAAGACTAGTGGAGAAAAATATGTCTTTTTCTGAGATATGCAAATAAAGTGAGAAAACATCAACTTTTTAAATGGAAATGCTTGCACAAGTATTTCTTTTTTTATTTTTTTTTTATTTATTTGCAGTTGATTTACCAGGATAGTCCATTGGGCCCAAAGAACCCGTTTTCAATGGAGTCCTGGGGAGAAAAGCTCCAGTACAGAAAATTGGGTACATACAAAGATTGCTAAAAATTTATACAAAATAGTAGATAATAGTCATAGGGAGAAAAGCTCCAGCACACACAGAATTAGGTTTATACAAGATTGCTAATATTTATAGAAAAGTGGTAGATAAAACATTTAAATTCACAGTTCATAAACATTCAGAACAATACAAACAAAGAGGATTAATGTGAAGTAAAGGAGTTTTGCAGCAGGAACGTAAAGTACCTAAAAGGGTGGAAACAGAGGGTGTTTTTCCTTACAACACCTGAAAAAATCTTAAGTTTTCTACTAGAAAGAAAATATAACTTCAGTATAGGGAAGTTTTTGATTACTTGGTGAAAAATAAAATGTACAAAATGGATGAAAGCTTTGCTATCTTTGGTGTTGACAGTGGCAAAGAAAGCCATAACTAGAAATATGAAATAAATAAATAAACCATCAGTAAGAGATGTGAAACAGATGCTTATAGCGATTACAAGTATTAGACAACAGAAACAGAAATCCCTGATAAAAATGGGCTGTGCAGGACTCTGTAATGGAAGCTGACCTTGATGAGGGCCTGGACATCGAACAAAACATTTAATCTTCAGATTGATTTACTTACATTGTCTGTAATGGATGTTATGAAGCCACTGGGCCAATGTTTTTTAATTTAGTGATAATACAATTGTATGTCACTACTTAATTCCTGATCTTAAACTGTGGTATAAATAATTAATGCGTATTTTTAAATGTTATTGTTTAAGGAACAATGCTAACTTAAACTGGAAGTTAAGACTAGCTAAACAGTTGTTTGTAATGTATGACTTCACATGCTTAGCAGTGGCAAGTTGCAGAAAATTAAATGTTTAAATGTACGCACTCATTGTCTGACATGAAGTTAGTCTATCAGTATTAAAGCATGTAAGTATAAAATGCTTGTGCCAGCAATTGTAGTCAAGATAACGTGAGCAGCATGCATGGGTGGGTATCGCTCAGTATGTGAAAATGAAAATTATTTTCATAACAAAATCTCACTCCTTAATTAAAAAAAGTGCCAGAAGTGACATCCACCAGTCTCCACATAGCACCACTTCCACCCCAACAAAACAAACATACATCCGTTAACCCAACATATCACAGCACTATGAAAGCACACCTTTTGTACTTTAATACAATCAAGAAGTTGTGCATTTAATGCACAGTGAATCTGATATTAAACAAATTCAGAAAAACATCAAATAAAGAGCACATTTGACATAATGCACTTTTAAAGTGCCTACATATATGCAGGTATGTATGTATTTATGCATCTGCATATACATGTGTGTGTGTGTGTGTGTGTGTGTGTGTGTGTGTGTATCTGCCTGTCTGTCTGTCTTCATGTATGTATATTTATATCCACATGTGCTTTTTTACTTCTGTTGTTATGCCAGATTTTGTTAGTAGAATAACAGCAACATTCTATGGATGTCTCATTGTATTGAACTTTGCTAAGCATTCCCAAAACCCAAAGACCATTTTAACAGTGACACATCTCAACAATAAAATCATCAACAATAATACGGATATGCATACCTCTTGTTGCAATCTGCTTAAATGGTGACTTCTGTACATTTTCATAGCTTATCATCAATTTGTTTGGTATAATGCCACATTTGCAGGCTAACTCCTTACAATCTTAACATTCTCTGAGGCATGGACAAGCCAGTGTTTACTTATATTTACTTTATTTCAGATGTCATAGTGGAGTTTTACCTGATAAAAGAGAAAAAGACATTTATGGAAGCCGTGTTCTACTGCAGAATGCACTACACTGACATTGTGAATATACATAGCATTCAAGTACAGGAGCAGGTCGCATATGTGGCTAGTAATGCCAGTGAAGATGCAGTGTGGATCGGATTATGCAAGCATCAGGTATCTGGCCGGTGGATGTGGATTAATGAAGATGTTGTTTCATACACTAATTGGAGCAATACCCCATGGAACACTGCATCAGACCACTGTGGGGTGATGAGAAAAGATAGAAATTTTACTTGGAGTACCAGCTGTTGTTCCTCAAGGCATGAATTCATCTGTTATGAGTAATTTCTGAAAATTATAAGGGAGTGCTTTTATCATCCACAGAAACTAACTTTACTTAAAATGAATACAATAGTCTGTTGAGAATGTGGTTTAGTATTTTATTACATTTTCAAAAACTAAGATCTGACCATGAAATAGACAATTATTAAATAAACAGATATTATTTGTAAATTGGAATACATGCTCAATATGGTCTTTTACAAATACAATGTGTGAATTAATCCATTATTAGCTATCAACCAACCCATATTTCTGTTTAGCTTCTAATGTGCAAAGGCAAAATATCTCACAATAACACTAAAGAAATATGACTAGGCTAATTCTTAAAATAAAATTGTACCTCTTTTTGTAAAATATATTTTTTGTTTAGTGCATACACATAAATTTTTTTTAATTCACTTGATTCATATCTGGATGGTGTTGTCTGTTTCTAATATCAGTCTTAATTTACTTGACATATACTGGTCATTATTTGATTGTTAGCTATTTAAATATGTTGGTTAGGTTAGGTTGGCATACTCATCTGAAGAAGTGGTTTGGACGAAAATGTATTTGTAACATTGTCAGCGTTGATGTGTGTTCGGTTTCCTTGGCTATTAAAGTGTTTAGAGTTTTCGGACCGGTTGGACCACTGTGCTTTTTCAAATTGTTTCTAATATCAGTCTTAATTTACTTGACATATACTTGTGTCATGTCATCTGTCTTTCACATCAATTAACCAACAGAAGCTTGCACTTATAACCTGAAATTCTACCTTTTTAAGCTCAAGGCAAACACAGAATTTCATTGGCTTAAAGCAGCTTTAAACAAAGTAAATGTAGCAGCCTGCTTTATAAAAACACTTCATGCTGGAGGTGATAATAACCAAATATTCTGAAGTTTTAAAACAGCAATTAAAAAGCCAAGTCTTACTTTGGGCTATACTCAACAGGCTAGAGGACCCATTCACGCATATTCAGGGATGTTGTGTCTCTGCTAAACATAGAACTCAGTCTAATGGGCTTTAAAAACACAACACAGCCTGACCTACAGATTTATTATGGCGCTTGTTCTACAGGGAATCACTCCTCTGGCTTTTACAAATGTATCATTTTAAGACTTTGAAAACACACAGCTTTTGAACAGACAAATACTCCCAATACTGTTTCCAGAAACACAAATCCTTTCTTCCTTCAGACTGTTAGCCTTCCACCACTGAGCAGCACACAGTGTCCATCAGCTCTGTTCTGAAGTCACACTCAGCACTACTGCTGACAAGCATGCCTTACCACCTGTCTGTAGTGCTGCTTAAATGGGACAGGCTGATATATAAGGCCAGACAAGCCACAAGTGTAGCACCAGCTTAAGGATCACACAACAGCCTTTTTAGATAGATATACCTTTCTTCCACTCAGGATATATATATATATATATATATATATATATATATATATATATGTATATGTATATATATATATATATATATATATATATATATATATACATGGGACTACTTCAGAAGACTGAAAAACCGAAAGACTGTATCTCAAAAGAATGAAAATTCAAAATACTGAATGACGGCATTTGACCCCTCTCCACTGCTGTGCGATCTTGGAGTTGGTATATATATATATATATATATATATATATATAGTTAGCAGGGAATGTGGAGGGTGTAGGCCCCAACATGAGGGGTGCATGGGGGATTGCCCCCTGCATTAAAAATGTGTTCAGCATTTTGAATTTTCAGTCTTTTGGGATTTAGTCTATTGGTTTGCCAGTCTTCTGAAGTAGATCTATATCTATCTATCTATATCTATATATCTATCTATATATATATATATATATATATATATATATATATATATATATATATTTTTTTTTTTATTTTTTATTTTTTATTTTATATATTATATAAAGACAGAGTGAAAAGTACAGTACTGATTAGTTTAGAAAGTGAACAGGTAGATATGCTGTACAGATAGGCATATACTTTTCCTTTTGCCATTGTATGACTCTGGATAAGTATTTTAAACATATATTGTTCTTAGACAACTCCTGGTAAGAAGTACTTCAAATCTGTGTTTTTACCTATTAAGCGTATACATAGTATGCCTTGATAGATCACATAAAAAAGGAGGAGGTGTAGCCATAATGTACTCTGACCAACTAACCTTATCTATCCTAACTCACTCCTGCTTTCCACCCAGCCAAACTCATCATAGCTAATTGTAAACTAAACAACCATAAAACCCTAACAATTGCTTCTATCTATATACCCCCTTGAGATAACATTCCCTTACTAGAACAGATTCTTCACTGGACAGCCAACACTAGATCTAATGAAAATATCATACAAGGTGATGTTAATATTAATTGGCTGCCCCTCACCTCTAACTCCTCAACCATCACCATTAACCACCTTTATGGCTATACCCAATTTATTTCCTCTCCCACTTTTCTACACAAACCTACAAACACCAGTTCTATCCTTGACTGGATTTTTGTCTCTCATCCTAACCTCTACCACCACCCCAAATCCCTTACAGACTCAGTTAGTAATCATTCCCCTATACGAGTCCAAATATTCTCCCCCCTCCTCCATCGTCCTCAAAAATTTAAGGAATGTCGTAAACTAACCAACTTCAACTCTGAGACTTTTAGCAATTACCTATCTGCCATTGACTTGTCCTTCCTCTATCATCTCTCTCTTGATGATGAAGTCCTTCAATTCAACTCTATCTGCCTAAACACTCTAAACTCCCTAGCCCCTTCCAGGACTGTTACTGTCAAATCACGTTCTTCCCCCTGGCTCACCAAATCAACCCTATCCGTCATCCGAAACAGAGATTCCACATGGAAACTCTGAGATAAAAACAAAATCACACACACACACCTCCAACGATATAGGAAACTCCATAACCTGGCCAAAAGGCACACAAACATTGACAAAAATAGCTTCTTCCACACACCCTTGACTACACAACCTAAAAATCCCAAAACAATCCAGAACACCATCAACCAAATACTCCACCCTTGGTACCCCTCAGCACAAACCCCTACCCAAACAATTCACCCCAGGAAACTGCCTCCATCTTCAGTATCTACCTTATAGATAATATCAGCAAATTTATGCCAGCATCAAACCCAAACAATCCCTCACCTCCAGCCATCCCCCCCAGTACAAAACCGCCCTCTCTCACTAATTCCCATCCCTATCAGCTACATTAAAAATCATCTTCTCAAACTTAAACCATGTTCCCCCCTCTACTGACAACTTGCCATCTCTCTTCTGCTACTTCCGCTGCCACCAACTCCATAGCATACCCAGTCTCTGTACTCATTAACTGCTCAATCTGTGAATCCACTGTCCCTATTCTCTGTAAGAAATTCCACACCATATCTATCCATAAAGGTGGAAACTCAGAAGAACTTTCTATCACCCAATTGCTATACTCTGTCTCCTCTCCAAAATTCTTGAGCACTGTGTGCCCAAACAACTCATGTCTTATCTCACTAAAGAAAACCTTATCACCCCTACACAGCACGGCTTCAGCCACCACCATAGCACCACCACTACTCGCCTTTCCTTTTCTAACACCATCTCCCTAGCCAGGGACAATAATAAACTGATCTCCTGCCTCTTCGTAGATCTCTCAAAAGCCTTTGACACTGTCTCCCACTCCATCCTTCTTTCCAAACTTTCTCAACTCAGTCTCTCCATTACTATTATCTCTTGGTTTTCCAGTTACCACACTAACAGACAGCAAGCTGTGAAATGGCTCTCTGCTCTTTCTCCCTTCTTCCCTATAACTATGGGAGTCCCACAAGGTGCAATTCTTATCCATCTTCTTTTTAACATTTTTACCAATCAACTCCAAACATCCTGCCCACAGTCATCCTTCATAGAGTATGCAGATGACTCCACTAACATCACCATTGCTAACAACCCCTCTGACCTGCTCACCCTAACTCAAACCTCCTTCAACCTCAGTGAAACTTGGCTTACTAACAACCAACTCATTCTAAACCCTAAAAAGACAAAACACCTACTTTTCCTACCTAAATCTCTCTATCATCTATAATCCTCTTTTACCATCTCCTCTCTTAACAACATTACTATCTCATCTGAACCCCACACTAAGCTCCTTGGAGTAATTGTTGAAAACCAACTTAAATTTCACCTCCATGTACACCACTGTATAAAGATAGCCCACTATATAGGAACAAAAAGTTTCTTATCCCCAACTCTAGAATCTCACTTACCCAGAATTTTCTTCTTCCTAACCTCTTCTGCTGTTCTCAAATCCTTAATAACGTATAGTCCTCTCTTCAATCCAAACATGAAACCACATACAACAAAGTTTCCAGATTTGCAGCCATCCTGCCACTAAAATCTCACCACTATTTCACACTCCATACACTCGGCTGGTTAGATCTTCCAAACCAACTCTTATACTCACCTTCTCATCATCCACACCATCTTAAACAAACCCTCTTCCAGCCCTAACATCTCCTATCTTGCCTTCCTCTGTAACCCATCTCACTCCCTCAGAAGCTTAGAACAATTTCTCTTACAGACTCATAAACCTAAAATATCTTTAGGACAAAACCTCTATAGCTACCTTCCTGCTCTATCATGGAATAAACTTCCCATGGCCCTTAGAAATATTACCCATGCTCATGACTTCAAGACAACTCTTAGAAATTACCTAAACAGTGCCTGGAGATGTCACTGCAATCATCCCACTTGAAATCCTTCTCTTTCCTATTTTGGCTATTAAACTACTTCTCTCCTTTCCTCTCCTAATCTCTTGCTCCCAGATATCTGACACTACCAGTTCTTCTGCCTTTCCCACCCTACTCTCATTTCCCCTCACACTGTAACTCACCAAACTCACTGCTCTAACTAACTTTCTAAATGTACATTTTAAATTCTCCTGCATTTCTCACTCTGTTCTTACCCATCTCCTCGATTACTCATCTCCTATTTGAATTGCCTCATTTGCTGGGCTTTACCTTACTTGTACAGCTATATTCATCTATTCGGCCTTATTTTATATTAATCTTTATTGTGTTTTTCATATTTTTCTTGCATAACCTGTACTGAGAATTTATTACTTGCTTGTTTTTTTTTTTTTCTTTTTACTAGTTTAATCTGTACTGTGAATTTATTACTTGCTTAATTTGTACAGTGAATTTTTTATTGTATACTTTGTACTGTGGAGCTTTTATCCCCGGGCCTCTGCTGAAAAAGGGCACAGGCTCAGTCAGACTATCAAGGTCAACACATGTCAAATAAATAAATAAAATATAAATCCATAAATAAATAAACTGTATTTGCTGTAATGTAGCTCTGATAGGTTCATATCAGTTGCCAGTAATATGCTTATATTGTGCATTTCATATCTTACAGATTAGACTGAATAGACCATAGCCTTAGGTGTACTGTAAAGAGATACAATCCCATAGATCTGGAGTTAGGTGCTTAGACCCTTAAAAGGTTGTAGTGTAATGGCTGAGCTGAATAAAGACAGTGCTTGGGGCATCATACAAAACCATTTGTACAATGTTATAAGTACACCTCCTTGTAGTGTTGTGGAAGGCTGGCATTGTTCATGAGCAGTGAGCAGTGCTAGTCTCAGTATTGGTCTGTGTAGAAGTATGTTTCAGGCTATTCATGCATACCAATGTGTTGGATGCTGCATGCATTTCATCCTTCATCTTTATGTTTTCCTCTGTAGCCTACATTGTCTATGCGTACACTCCAACAGCAGCAGTAAGGTTCTGGAACTACACAGTGAGTCTTATTTATACAGCATGTTTTGGCATTATTATTTAATGCAAATCTGGAGGTGAGTGCATTATCAATGGCTGTGATGTCTTATACAGTGCAGCAGTAAAATCTGCTTCATCCACTTTATGTGCATGAATTGTTTTGCCCACAGAGAAGCTCACTCTTTGTGGTTTAAGTCCTAGACTACACTGTCACACTGTCATGATCTTTTGGATTCCAGCTCCATATTTTTTTGTGAAATGTTTTATGTAATCATAAATCTTTCGGTTAATTTACATGCTTATTGTATTGGACTTACATACCCACTTCAGTACCTTTAGTTATACAAGCAGGATTTCTGAATTAAGCTTATGCCAGTATTTCATATATAAACCCAAAAGGTATAATAGTAAACAGCTAGTTTACAAAAACATCACTTATATGAAATGAAAGCATTGTGTTTCGGCCTCCATAAGAAGGATGCATTTATATATATATATATATATATATATATATATATATATATATATATATATATATATATATATATATATATTTATATATTATTTATACAAAGATCACCTTTTTATTATGACATAACTGTATTAATAAATAATAATAATAATAGTAATAATAATAATAATATTTTTTGTGTCTTTCGGCTTTTCCTGGTTAGGGGTCCACTCCAGTCTGCTAATGATTGGTAGTTGATTTTTACGTGCCGAGTTACCAGCCCTGATGCACAACCTTCAATAAAGGTACGCCCATTCACGCATGTCTCCACGCAGAAGACGCTCTAGCTGAGAATCGAAGGGGGTGTAATTATATGGCAACACAGAATATCTTATTGTGTAATTACATAGCAGTTCATTAATAATAATTCTTTCTGCAGGGAAGATCCAAAAACAGTATTTTTTCTGTATAAAACTGTCATTTTGTCTACAGCACAGCATAGGAGCATGTTTCTTTAATTTGTATATACATCCTATGGTTTGTTTCTAAAAATGAAATCCTTAAATCAACAGCATTAGTTTATAGATTATGTAGCTGTTAGTCGTTAACTATTATACCTGTGTTTTGTGTTTAATTCATTCACTCTAATCTCTTAATTTCAGTGGATGAGTGCCACTTCTCCCTGGGCTGAGCCTGAAAATTCTCCAGCTGGATCAGTGCTCTACTCCAGTTAATAAAAGTATAAACAAGTCAATTACTAAATCCATCTGATTATTTGTTTCTACTTTACAGCAGTGTGAAACGGTGTTGATATTTATTCTTTCTAAAGCTATGCTGACACAGTGTGATAGGAATGACTTTGTTTGCCATAAATGCACTTATTAAAATAGTTCTAGTGGTAAAAGATATCTTTCTTTCATATCCAGAGTGACAAACCCATACCTTATTTCATAAGTTATGGTGAACACTTGTTGTATTAGCCTTTTGGAAAATGTTTCTGCTTATTTGGTCAACCCCAAAGGAATAAGTGTCTAACTTACTTGCACATTGTTAATTTCAACAGCTGTACAATAACTGGTCTACTTGAGAATTTCTTATTTTATTCATTCATAGCTCATTATGGTAGTTTCATGACTGTTCTCAACTTACAGCCAAAATTATAAAGTAATATGCGAGACTGCATATAAAATCTTCAATCTCACAAATAGAGCATGTATGTTTAGCTCTCATTTACTGGTTAATGAAATATTTGTTTACAGCACCCCATGCATTCTGTATACTCATGTAGTAGTGAAATAAATGTGTTAGCCAGTCATATACCAAAGTTTAAGTAAATGTTTATACAGTTCTAGCATCATTAAAAATATTGATTAGAGTGACTTTTCAGAAAGCATGAAATGTGTTCAGAAAGCATGAAAAGCTGGTCTGTCATGTCAGACGACCATTGGAAATTGCACTACATTTGTATAAGTATATTATCCATGAAATACAGTTCACTTCAGTTCAACAAACCATTTCCTGCCCAAACCACAGGGAAAAAAACATGATTACTTGCATGTAACCACCTAATTTGCTCATCCATTATCCATTTTATGCCATGTGGTTTGTGACTGCCAAACGTGCTACATAACATTGTGATACCTATGGTTTACCTACAGGTGTGTACTATTTCACCTTTGCAGAGAACTTTCAGTTGTCATGAACTCAGTCAATTTACTAATAGTACAAGTTAAATACTCTGGTTATACTTATTGCTGGTAAGATATTTTAAATGTGTTGCATTTTCAAAGGACAAAATAAAAAGATTCAGTTATGAGTCTTTTGTATACAGTATATTTACCATGGAGGGATAGATAAGTATGTATGGTGATGGTATTTTGGAGTATACTCAGTTTCCTGATGAGAGGGCACATACATGTCGCAAAGCAATCAGTGAATAAATAGATTAATAAGGTAAAACTATTGCTGTCACAACTTGTGCATATGTGTTTTTTGGGGGAGGGGCTGAACAGGTCTGCTTCCATAAACCAAAAAAAACACACAGTTAACTATTCACAGCAGCAGGTGGCAGTTAACTATGTCTTCAGGGCTGTTGTTATTAAACATAACTTTTCACTGGCATGGTTATATTTAGTTATATTTAGTAGCAAGATATTGCAGTGCAGCCATTTAAAAAATATTTGGTGTCTCTCCTCAAAATGTCCTGGCCATATATTTGATGCTGAGTGAACTTTTTTTTACCATAGATAGCTATATCATATTTGGCAGCTGTCCTGTAAGCTAGGACTGCTCACTTAAATAGCAAGTGTCTCTAAAGTGGCTTTGTGTCCTCCAGGCCATAGAGCTGATACTGAGTGGCCTTTCTACCCTGGATATAAGTATATTTTAGTTGTTGGTATCTGGCGAACATTCGACACGGTGGGAGAAACATACATTTATCAAGTGGCTGTTACTTGCACACTGTTCTGGGGAACTAGTCAAATATTCCCTGAGTAATTACATTATTACCTAGTAGTGCTTTGTTAGAATAGTGATTTGTATGAATTGCATTTTATTTGCTCATTGAATTGTTACTGAAAGTGAATCTCAGCTGTCCCATGTGTCTGTATAAAACTGCTTGCTTATTTTATGTCTCTGCAACTATCTGAAAAGGCTAACTTAAGATTGAGAGCATAGTATCCTTAAATAGTGTATTTCCACTGAATATAACGGTGTCTTACCCTGATTGCTTTTATAGTACAGCAAATATTAATGTTGTCTTAACACCTAATTTTTATCTTTCTATTTCTCCTAGCTCTCTACCTCCTACCCTGTACGAAGGGACCTGCTTGGTCTTTCAGGACCCCTTTCTGTTATTTTTCAACCATCCCAACATCTGGCCAAAGAAACCTGTTGCCCCAGCACATTTTTACCCAGCTACCAAAAGGACTAAGAAAATATGTTCCACTTTGGACCTACCTATTAAGCTGAATTATTACTTTGTACCTTACCTAGTACCAAGAGTAATTAAGCTACCGAGTTGGGAAACCAGCAACCATACTCCTCTCTAGCCCAATAGCAACTGCTATTTTCTCCCCTTGGTATATTTTATCTGTACTACTTCTTCTAGCTATCTCTAATACAAATACCATTGTTGTATTCTACTTTCTGCCCACTAGGGGGCACCCTAATCCGGTCTAGGGTTATAACTCGTTCTCCACCTTCCCAAATATCTTCTCTGAATACTTTTTCAGCTCTCATCCCTTGACTAGTTGCTAATCTCCTTGCTGTATCACTCTGCTGTTACCTTTTCTCTTCCCACTATCTAGCTATATTTTTCTTCCTTCTACTCCACCAACATTCTCTACCTCACACCTGCTTTACCACACTCTACTTACCTGGATATACTTAATATGCCTCAGGAATCTGCTGCTCTCTGATTGTCTCAGTAGACTCTCACTTATTTTTCAACCATTCCAACGTCTGGCCAAAGACACCTGTTGCCCCAGCACATTTTTTCCCAGTTACCAAAAGGACTAAGAAAGTATGTTCCACTTTGGACCTACCTATTAAGCTGAATTATTTATTTGTACCTTACCTAGTACCAAGAGTAATTAAGCTACCGAGATGGGAAACCAGCAGCCATACTCCTCTCTACCCCAATAGCAACTGCTGTTTTCTCCCATTGGTATCGTTTATCAGTACTACTTCTTCTAGCTATCTCTAATACAAATACCATTGTTGTATTCTACTTTCTGCCCACTAGGGGGCACCCTAATCCAGTCTAGGGTTATAACTCGTTCTCCACCTTCCAAATATCTTCTCTGAATACTTTTTCAGCTCTCATCCCTTGACTAGTTGCTAATCTCCTTGCTGTATCACTTTGCTGTTACCTTTTCTCTTCCCACTATCTAGCTATATTTTTCTTCCTTCTACTCCACCAACATTCTGTACCACACATCTGTTTTACCACACTCTACTTACCTGGATATACTTAATATGCCTCAGGAATCTGCTGCTCTCTGATTGTCTCTGTAGACTCTCACTTACCTGCTCTAACCCGCTTCGTTCGCCCTGTGGGCTCTCTCCACTCCCCTACCCTACCCCCAATTCCCACCCAACCCCAGTGCTCCTACTCTTATATTTACAGGGCCACACCCCCTTCCTTCCTATCCAAATAGCTATCCAGTACTCATTACAGAGCTACCAGCTACACACCCACTCACATACTGAGATTACTTTCAATTACCTCTTAGATATTTGTATACTCCACACTCTCTCTTCACCTACCTCCTAATTCCTAACTACATTCTATAATCTCCTACACCATGCCTTTAACTCATAGACTCACATTTATAAAACTACTTCTCTTACTTTCATTACTATCTATTCTTTCTTTACCCTATATCCTTACCTTTTATGAAAACCTACAATACACCACATCTCACCAACCCCTAAAACAAACATTACTAATAAATGAGCTAGCCTTCCAAAGCCATTCAAGCATAACATCCACCTCAACCTATCTATCACTAAAATACCACAGAATAGCCCATTTTACATTCCCACAATATAGGAAATCACAACATAATTGCTGTAAACTACTGAAGCATCCATATAATCCTTATAGACATCATCTCTTTCATGGGGACATTCATCCCAACCTAGGACCAAATAGCAATACCCTTAGACACCCCTCTCCTCCTTTCACTCCCTGTATAACCCCAAATTCTCTACTCATAGCTCATCTCAATATAAGGATTGTAAACAATAAAGTTAGCCAACTACACGCACTACTAGATACACACTCATTTGATATCTTATGTTTAACAGAAACCTGGCTCAAACCTGTTACAAAAGATAATGAAATACTCCCGCCTGATTATAATAATTTGAGATTAGACTGAACTAACAAAAAGGGTGGTGGGGTAGCAATACTGTACAAATCTCATTTACAGGTCACTTCTTTAGTAGTACAACCACCTATAGACACTAATGTGGAAATTCTTATCTCCAAGCTCCAGCTCAATACTACTAAATCTATATTCATAATATGATCCTACCTACCCCCAGGCAATAACATCAGCATCTTAGAAAGTATCCTCTGCTGGCTTTCTACATCCTTCCCACAGGAAACCAATGTACTCGGTGACTTTAATATAGACTGGAACACCTGTATCACTCATAAACCCACAACCCATATAAACCTCTGTGTCTTTTCTCAAACTATTACCACCCCTACCAGAATCCATAAACCTAGTTGCAAAGAAAGTATCTTAGACTGGATCCTAATTAACAGCCATCCTCTCTCTTATAAAGTAGGTATCTTTCCTGATGATATTAGTGACCATTCACTTACCTATATATCTAGACAAAAATCCTTTATCCCAAACCAAACTACCTTTAAAATCACCCGCAACAACAAAAAAATTTAATCCAGCAAACTTTCAAGCAGAGCTTCAAGCCTGTGACTGGTCACCCATAAGACACCTCCCACTTGATGAAACAGTATCCTATTTTAACTCCAAATTCTTACAAATTCTTGAATTCCATGCCCCCTCATGCTCTATAAGAACTAGAAGCAAAGCAGCCCCATGGCTTACTAAAGAGACTAGACAACAAATCCTACTAAGAAATAAAATTTGGTCCAAATGGAGAGACACTAAAGACCCAATTGATCGTCAATACTTTAAACAGCTAAGAAATGTCACCAACAAATCAATAGTTCATGATAAAAAAAACTATTACTTTAAACTCCAGAAAAAGCACCGCAATCAACCCCAAACCTTCTGGTCAGGCATAAATAGACTTTACACCCAGGCCACTCCAAAACACCAACACCATCAGGTCTCTCTCTAAACACTCCATACCAGATTGCTGATGCTTTCAATACCTTTTTTACTGAAACTGTCCAATCTCTAGCCAACACCTTACCACCTGTTAATTCAGCCCTCTCATCCTCCCTAACAACCATACCATCTACCTTTCACTTAAAACCTATTCCTACATCCCTCATCTATACTCTACTTCATAAACTTAAACCTTGTACTCCCTCAGCTGATCTCCTACCACCTGAATACCTTCAAACTGCTGCAAAAGTTCTTGCCTATCCCATTTCTATCCTAATCAATAGAACCATCACTGGAAGCTTCATTCCTTCTCTCTGGAAAATTACTCACATAATCCCACTTCACAAGGGTGGTAACTCAACTGAACTCTCTAACTTTCGGCCTATAGCCCTACTCTCTCCACTAGCCAAAATCATGGAAAAATGCATCCATCAACAATTTCTTGACTACATTCTCCAAAACAACCTTCTAGCTGACTGTCAACATGGTTTTAGACCATTCCACTGTACCACCACTGCTCTCCTATCCTTTACAGACTGCATTAATAAACATTGTAATAATAACATGCTCTCCTCTGCACTCTTCATTGACCTTTCTAAAGCTTTTGATATGGTTAACCATCAAATACTTCTCAACATACTCAAATCATTCTCACTTGACACACAGGCATTACAATGGTTCAAGTCCTACTTACACAGTAGACAGCAGGCTGTCATTTGGGATAATAACCTATCCAAACATCTCCCTATTACCCTTGGTGTCCCTCAAGGCGCTGTCCTGAGACCTCTACTCTTCTCCATATTCATTAATGACCTTTCTATAAATCTACCTCTACCTACCTGCATACAATACGCAGACGGCTCCACTTTGATTTGTAAAGCCTCCTCTTCATCTGAACTCCAATCCATCACCCAAACAGTATTTAACCTAGTTGAAAACTGGTTCCAACAACATTGCCTCCTCCTAAATGCCAAAAGAATCTAACTATTGCTATTTACTCCAACTATTAAATCCTCCCCAATAGATTTCTCTATTACATCAAACAATGGTACAATCATAGCTCCTGACCCGACTACCAAACTCTTAGGTGTAATAAGTGACCACAACCTCAACTTTGACTCACATATTAATGCTACTATTAAAACAGTAAACAGAAAACTTGGATCCTTTAATAGGATAAAACCTTTTCTCACCCCAGAAGCCAGAACTGCAATTACCCAGACCCATCTGATCTCCATCCTCCTCTATGCCTCATCCATCTAATCCACTAATCTTTCCAAAAGCAACCTAAATAAATTGACCAATTCTTATAACAATATTGTCAGGTTTGCTACTGGGTCCCCATTTAGAAATCATCACTGTCTAAATCTCAAACTTCTAGGATGGCTAGAACTACATAACCAGCTAGAATTTCAACAACTCACCATTACCTATAAGATTCTGTACCAGCCTAGTAATACTCCTATTCTCAGTAGCCTCATCTCCCCCTACATAAATCTTACTACCCTTCGCTCAGCAAATAAACTACTGGTTACCATCCAGAAATCCCACAACAAGGCAGGTGATTCTCTTTTCTCAAATTCAGTGGGGAATATTTGGAACAAGCTTCTCATCAAACTTACATCTCCCTCATCATTACCACTCTTTAAAAAGCAACTAAAAATCCAACTAAAAACACAATGACTATGTCGTTGTACTAACCCTGCCTAACACCCCCCAGTACAACATTATTCTATAGCTCTCCTCCAAAACCCACATTGTGGAAATAGTAAATTCTTCCCTCACTCCCTTCTTAGTATCCCACTCCCAGGGAACTATCACTGAGTATGTTCATTGCAACAGTCTTTCTGCTGTGAGCACGTCTTCCACCTTGTATATAGACCAACTATTGTTTCACTACGACTGTAATTACTTCTTTAAGTGTATATATTTAATAACCTTCTTATTTTTCAGTGTTATATTTTTTATTATAACCTGTAAACTTCATTGTAAAATGTACATTCTTACCTAACATACTTTATGGTGAATGTCAAACGCTTTCCCATGGAAATACTGTATTGCTTTGTTAAACTCACTAGTCACATTCTGTATAATTAAGTTATTTGAAGAAAATCTTCATGTATAATGTATTTAGATATTTTTGGACTTTTTTCTGTCCTGGTTTATTAGTTTAAGGTGAAGCTTATCTCCCCAGGCCTCTACTGAAAATGGACATGTATCCAGTTAGACTAGCCTGGTCAACAAATGTAAAATAAAAAAAAATAAATAAAAAAAAAAAACAGTATATTCAGTCAGACAATATGATTGATATGTCTGCTTCAGATTGGTTAGCAACCCATTACAGATGTATGTAACAATTTCAGTTTATTTTACTCTTAATGTACTCTGCAACATATGCTTCTGCATGGATGCCCAAAATTATTTTGCTATTATGGGTGTCTAAGACTATTTTAAATAGCTTACTACTGGCTGACAGTCACACAATTAGACAGTTTGAGAATCTGCACTGTAGCTCATTCTGTTGTCTGCTTTCCTCTCCAGATATTTAATTGTAGCAGTCTAGACTGTGTGCACTCCTGTGATAATATGCCCCATATATTGTCCATAGTATAAAGTTCCAATCCTGTTCATAAAAATCAGTATTTCAGAATGTTAACATTTAAAAAGATTGAGACAAAATGGTTGATGGTCTGAAACATCAACTGAATAGTGCAGGAGGACTGTTTTTTACTGAGATTGTTGTACAGAGGGAGTCTTGTTATTTGCCCTTTTATCCAATGTAGTGTGATCTTGGAGTTGGTGTGTATAATTAGCAGGGGGTGTGGAGGCTGCAGGTGGGCTTGCCCCATACAAAAACAAAGTGCTTGCTGTTTGATTGATGTCCAATGTTTCAGAATGGCAACCATATTGTCTTAATCTTTTGAACATTGTCATTCTGAAATGTCAATCTTATGAAGTAGATCCACTGCTCTACTTTTTTATTTTTATTTTTTCAGTTTGAAGCAATTCATTCTTATTTCAACCTGTCAGCAAGAATATAGAGTTGTTTATTGTCCTGGGTCCAGTTTATTAATATATGAATAACTAACCCTGGTGTTGCAGAAGAAAAATGGCACTTGTGGTGAGTGGTGCATCAGTGGACAAGCATATGTTGAGAGTAAGTCACATGACCAGTTGCCATCTCCCCTGTACTGGGGTAAGGAATAGTATGCTTTTTATTGACAAACCCTTCTTGACAGTAGGCTAGCATCAGTAGGTAAGCAGCACAAACAGTTAGATGTTGGTAGATGACCTTATGAAAAACACCCTGGACGTCATTTGTGGTTTTCCCATATTTGAGATATTGCATTAATTACATCCACATTATTCAGTAAATAGTTACAGCAACCACAAATATTTAACTCTCCAAACATCTTCTTTGTGCACTCTGCTGAGTCACATTTATACGATGCTTTAAGTTGTTAGATGCTCTGTTCTTTGACATTGAACAACTCTCATAGTCTCTTTGATAGTCCATCAATAACCTTTCTTAGCCCACTATGTATTTTTTATCCTCCATCTCTTCCTCCATGTCTGCATTCTTTTGATAACTTCTTGGACTTCTGCATCCCACAACCAGCTTTTCTTATGTACCATCTGTTCTATCATCTTCACACAAGCTGCTTTGAGATGCTACCATTCTTCTTTTGATACACCTAATTACTTATCTTCCTGAGGTGCTGGAGCCATGAGTATTCCCTTGAAGTCCTGTTCTTTCTCTTCAGTCAATGTCCATGTCTTCATTCAAGGCTCTGCTGACCATAGAGCCTTCTCTGACTATTGTCTGCAGCTGATTGTGACTATCTGTAGTTTATGTAGGTGTCTGACCCTCTCAAAAGTGTTGACTTTGCAATCTCTGATTGAGTTGTATGCTCACCACTCTTGCATGTTGTACTGGGATTCATTTTGATCCATCAGCAGCCATTTCTTTGAATGCTGATAGATCAAAGAAATTCTGTTGAAAGATCTTTCAACCATCCCGGAAAACATTTTTTTTTTTTTTTGTGGGGTGAGCCCACCATCTCAAAACAGTTACATATACGTAATTCCAGGTCACTCCAAGGCCTTTTCCTCTAAGTGGAGAAAAGGGGAACTCAACTGTTACAAAATGTGTTTTTGGTAGAATTTCATCAATCTATTGGCAGTCAAAGGAATGACCGTTGATAGACTGACTGCATCCCGTGATGCATCTCGTGATCCTATCACTGCCTGTTTTGGCAAGCCTTGTGTTGGCAAGCATTAAACCATTTACATACAAAAGTCTAGAATGGACTTTTGTTCATTATTCTTGTTTCCCCAACTATATTGACTCAAGCAACCCTCATGTCCTGCTTTGTCTGCCCTAATATGAGCATTAAGGTGACCCATTATCAAGACCATTTCTTTTTTTCCTGCTTTATCAAGAAGATCCTGAAATTGCTGCTTTAATGCCCTCTTTCTACAGCCCCACTGTGTAACATCATAGGAGTCCATGAATACTGTTCTGTCTTCCCAGTACCACAACTAGGCTGGGGTACATCACGCACAAGCTGTTAGGGAGCACGGTCACCACTTGCTGATCAAGTAGTGGTACAATGCAGAATCCATATATGAAGCCTTGGCTCATATTGCTGTTCATTAAATACAAGCATTTAGTATTTAGCAGCTTTCGGTGTAAGTTACTGGAGCAAACTAAAGCAAAAAGCTTGTATAATGTCTTTGCTGCAGATCCAAGTCTGTGGAGATCTTTTTTTTTTACCTTTTTTCCGGTTCTCAAATTTGGGTAGACGGAGGCAACAGTCTGAAAGTCTGGTGACAGCCCATGGCACACATTGACCAAGCTATAGATTTGCATCTTTACACTTGAGTGCAACTGTCATGAGTCTGTATATGATTCTGATGACATCCATTACTGTCCTCAGAAGACTTGCTTTCACCACAATTCCTTCACTATTTCTAGTCTGTTCTTCACAAGTAGCAGACACCAGATACTGGGCTAAGAGACTTTGCTGTACTACCTGTCCACTTTGTCTCCTAGATACAAAGAATACTAAGCCTATCATGTCATTACCTTCCAAGTTGTGCTCCACTAGTGAAGATACAATCAAAGGAGCAATCATTAGTTAATCTTTGTCAGGTTGATTAGTTTCCTGTCCAGCTTATATTCAATAGTGCTATCCCAGGTAACCCAGAATGAGCAGCTGAAAACCAGCTAGCTACTATCTTACTAACCCAGGGCTGTTGGGTTTTAAAAATGGCTTACACTGGCTAGTAGAGGGTGTATGGACCCCTCCATTAGCATGGGTACCTGGTGAAGGTCAGAGTAGTCTAAGGCTTCAACTCACTTAGCAACTCCTAATACCCAAGTCCCTTTTTGCCTACATTAGTCAAAAAGACCAAATCACCTAAAGCCAGTTCTACAGATGGCTAACCATGACAAAGTATGCAGATTGTAGTCTGCATTCTCGTCTCTAGAGGATACTGCACATTATTTGCCCATATGACTTTTCCCTCCCAAGAGGCACCACATTCAGTTTGCTCTGCTGCCCATGATGGCATTCATTTCTGGGAGAATTTTATTGGCAGACCTTTCAAGTTCAGCACAGGGGACTGTGTTTGAACCTGGTACCTTACATCTCTGAGGAAGAAACACCCATTATATCTTTGGGAGGTTAGAGGATTCTCACACATAAATGCAAACTTCACACGTACAGCGAACAGAGGTCTGAAGTAAACAGAGGATCTTGTTTAAACAATGCAGATATCTTAACCATTATCCTAGTGTGTCCAAATTGCTACCTAAATAATAGGGAATTTTTCAGAGAAGAACTGAAGGACAGACTATTCCATAAGGAGGAGGAGACTATGTTCTGTTTTTGTAAAATTGTAATGGCCATGTGTTTCCATGCAAAATCTTACATTCTCTCTCAACCAGATACCCCACTCTCAGTGTTGGTCTCCAATATGTACCAACCTGTGTATATTCTCCCTATTTATTAGGTAATTCTCAGTAGAACCACCACACTGTATTACAGATGACTCCCCAGCATGAACTTACTAACTGCAGTCTTACTGGAAGGTCTGAGAGCTCTGGACAGACTGTCCACAGTGTGGATGTGAACACATTATTGTGTTGTATACAGAAGTAGAAATGTTGAATTGCCAAGGCCTATCTGCAAAGTTTGACATTCATAACTAATATGACTTCTCTTTATAACAGATAATGATAAAGGGGCAATAATTCCCATTTTATAACCAGTCATTCCCTCTCAGTCTCAAAGCATATTACCTCACCTTTGTTCAATTTCATGCTTAGACAGAAGATTGAATGTTATTTATTTCCTACATTTTGAGTTAACACTGCCTCCTACCCAAAGTCTGAAGCCTGTATATAAAAACTGAACATTTTGAAAAGTTGTGAACATCAGAACTCATTCCACAGGAGGACTTTGCTTGAGCCTTTAAAATGCTTTACCAGCTTCTTGTGTCCACCTGACCTTTTATGTCATCTTTTCCATTGTCAGACTAAAACTGGGGAATGACCTTTCTTTGGTACCCTGCAAAACCTTTGAAATCTCTTATGTACATTTTTGTTTGGGGAACTGGCCATTTTATCACAGCCCCTATGTTTTACTTTTTGTGGTTATATTCATCCCTCCTAATCATGTATCCAAGATATCTCACTTCAGTCATTCCATATTTACACTTTAGAGCATTAAAAAGTAAGCCCATTCTAACTTAATGAGTCCAATAGTGATTGGACCTTGGGAAGTTGTTAGTCCGGATCTTCTGAGTGGATGAACACATCATCCAAAGAAGCCATATCTTTGGTTTCTAGTGTGGCATCATTCTAGGCAAAAATAAGATGCGTCTCAAGACCTGATGCATACCAGCCTCAGATGCGTACTCTGGGGGCTGCACCACATCTTGCTTCATATGTCATTCACACTTATGTGAACAATGACTATGTCATATATTTAAATCAGCTGAAGAGATCTGGACTCTGTGGTTCTGAGGTGCACACAATGGTATCTTCTCACCTTCATTGTTACATTTCCTTTACCACTGGCTGTTGGAGTGGTACCTGCTGTGACTCAGCAGATGAAGGATTCTGTATCACGGGGAGTGGGACAGGGCTTTCCCACCATGCCATATAATACTGTTTCTACATATCTGCATTGATTTCCAGTTGTTTCCATATCAGCTTTTAAAATTCTTGTTTTCACCTTAAGGACCATTTACAACTTGAGCTATGCTTATTTGAGTTACTTGTGCCTTATGTCAGGGATAGCCCTCTCACATCATCAAGAAAGTTGCTGCTGCCTATCCATGGAAACTTTTGAAAAACCTCAATCACAAGCCAGTTTCCCTTTACTAACTTTGCTTGGTTATCAAGAACTGGCCAATTTCCTTGATTTGGATGTATGCTTCTACAGGCTGTTTCATGCTGTCTCTGAAACATCATTTGCTTTGGAAGATCTGATAAAAGACAACATTTACTATTTATTACTATGATTTTTTTCATGCTTATTTTTTCAATCTGTTTTTAATTGCTTTTGCAAATTCTGTTTTAAATATTGTACGGTGCTTAGGATTAAACATTTCAATACTCAAATAAATAATCATATTAATTGATTAAATGATAAACCATGTATATAACAGTCAGTCCATCTATCTTCAAATGCAGGCCTGGTCTAATATCAACTTCAGGTACTTAGGGATTAATTTACATTTAACCAGACAGCAATATACTTACCTGGGTGTGAAATGTCCAGGGATTTACTACCAATTGGCCAAGATATAATTTTGAGATCAAATTCATGAGCATATAATGTTGGTAAAGACCATTGGAAGGATTCGGTAAACTCTGTGTAGGCTCCGCACAGAGCCTACAAGGAGTGTATTTGTGACCATGGTCAGTGCACAGCAGCACGCAATGCATATTAATGAGGTGTGGCATGCCTAAGTGAGGTTTCACTGCTCATACCAGTATTGCTGGCTATGAAACCTTGTAACTTGACATGGCTATAGAGTCTGTGTAAAGGACTGCACATATGGTCTGCCTCACCCCCAAATGAACAATACACATCAAGTCATGCCAACCATACCTCTCAACCTCTTAGGGTAAGACATCTGGACAAAGTCATAAATAATGTTCGGGAGGGGGGCCAGAAATAGGGACACTTTTTAAATATTGTTCTTACAGACTTAGAAAATAGATAGAGAAAAAAGGTTAGCAGAACACACTTTTTCTGCCATGCCCCCAAATGAACAGTACGCAGTAAGTAATGCAGACCATACCTATTGACCTCTTAGGGCAATATATCTGGACAAAGCATGACATATTAGAAAACAAAGGGCCAAATATATGGGCACATTAATATTGCTCTTATAGAGGTATAAAGTTGCTAAAATAACAGAATTTGTGTTAGCATGCATTGTCTGAAGGACATGAAGTCTGAAACTCAAAGGCATGTCATTATTTAGTCACTTTGATCATCAGGGCTGTTTCATAGAGCAAGAAATAGAGACAAAAGCCATAAATAATCTGAGGGCAAATAAGGATGACAAATAGGGACCATATCTCTCAACCTCTTGGCACAAGAAATCTGGACAAAGCATGCCACCATGTAGGGACAAAGGCACAAATATAGGGACACATGTTAAATATTGTTCTTATAAATATAGAAAGTTGCTAGAATAACAAAATTTGTGTTAGCATGCATTGCCTGAAGGACATGAAGTCCAAAACTGAAAGGAATGTCATTATTTAATCACTTTAATCATCAGATCATACTAGTGATTTGTCAGAAAACCATAAAGTTTATGAGGAACAGGCCAAAAATAAGATTCACAAAGCTGGACATTCTGGGGAAATCTGAACAGTTGAAAGGTATGCTAGGGACACACTTATTGAAAATTGCTCTTAGAAAGTTGATAGAATGACAGATTTTGCATTCCCATGATTTGTCATAAGGGTATGAAGTCTGAAACTCAAATGTATGTCACTATTTTTAGACTTCAACCCTCAATACTTTAACAATGATTTGCCAGAAAAATACAATTGTATGAGAAATAGAGCAAAATATGAGGCAACATCTGGTTATTCTGAAAATATCTGTACTGTACAACTAGCTGTCATTCTGTTAGTGCAACATATCTGCACAGACGCCAGCTTAATGAGGGGAGAAATAACCAGTAATAGGGACATATTTGACATAAATGTCACATGGGGATGTGTTTGAATGTAACACTCTCAACATCTTAGAGAAAGAAATGTGGACTAAGCCATAAAAATGGGGAGACAAAGGGCCAGAAATAGAGACAGATTGTTAATATTCCATGTCCAAACTTAAGCTGATGGAAAATATAAAGACTGTACATTAGGATGAACATTCTGACGAACATGAAGTTTGAAACTCAGTCAGCATTTACTGGCTGCACTCTGCAATGCTATTTCATTGATTTGCCAGGAAAACAACATGTTATAAGGAAAAGATCACAATCATGAGACAAAAAACTGGACATTCTGCACAGATCAGGATAGTTGAGAGGTATGCACCCAACTGTCTGTAATCTTGAGTCAGATCAGTCCAGAGATCATCCCAGTGATATGGCAGAAAGCCACATAGTCGATAAGGAAAACATCTGGACATCCTGAGAATATCTGGACAGTTGAGTGGTATGAATGTGAAGTATATGGTCCAAATACAGTACATGACAGTATACCTAAAGAGCAGAGTATTGTGATAACCCATTCCTGCCATTCACTAATGAGGATGAGTTAATGATCTGTAACAGGACATGGGACTGCCATGTAAAATGATCACACAGAGTAGTGTCTGTATTGAATAGGGACACACAGATGAATTGTATGAATGAACACAGGCAAAGAGTATAGGTGAAACTCCTACATATGCAGCAGAGTAGGGCATGTCAATGGAAGATGGTTGTAGCAACAACACCAAGTGCATATCTATATGGTACAGTACAGACTGTACAGTGAAATGTGCTGTCTGTGACTGTCACACAAGGTGACATAACAATGAGGAGGATATATGTGTGAGAGATAAGCATCCCTAAGTGAATAATGCAGAGGGGATTTATTAGGGATCTGGCATACAATTGAGGTAGGGTGCATATTGAAAAGTTGTGCAAAATGATATGCATGAATATGAGTGCACTCTCAGGAGAGGTCTCCAGTATGGTGGCCACAGAGAAAGGATCATGGCAAACATTACAAAAACCAACCATAATCATGGACAATATCTAAATAATACCACCACTAATTCCATGCGTCTGACATAACATATGTGATGTGGAGTGATAACAGATGAGCCTGCACACACACCGGGCAACTAGTATGATATATTCACATTCTGTGAGGGTAGCCACTCACACTGTCCTGATACTATAATATCTGCAGGTGGTGTTAGGAGGGTCACTGCTATACCTGTATTTGACAGTATGGGTACTACAGGCTAGTTGTCTTGTGTGCATGGCATATACCAGTGGCACAGTTCATACTGTCAAAAATTATATACATGCCATTAACATTGTCAAACATCTATGTATGCAATGTGTGCATAATGTATACAGGTAGCATACATGCATCTGGCGTAACAGCTTGATTGGCATTCCACATCATCAGACAGCCATGTATATTCCCCAGAAAGAATACCTAGGTGTAGTCAATAAGCTATGTGACAGCACACTGTGACAAACGTGGTACACTTTAGTTACACATCACTAGAACATGTGTAAGAGGGTACATGGCGAATGATGCATTTTACTCAGTTACTGGTGTGATGAAGGCTAGGAATCATCACACTAGCATGCCCTCTGATGTCCATTTCCTTCACATACCCAGTACTTGTGTTACAGTCAAAGGAGTACTCAGCACTGTGACCACATGCTGGTCATACCTCTCAACCTCTTCATGCAAGAAATCTTGACAAATTCTAAAATAATGGGGTGACAAAGGCCCAAAAATAGTGACAGATTTTAAATATTGATCTTACCAAACTTAAAAAGTTGCTATAGTAACATGGTTTGTGTCAGCATGCATTTTCTAAAGGCTACGAAGTCTGAAACTCAAAATTATGTCATTATTTAGTGACTTCAGTCCTCAGTGATTTACTATAAAGTCTCACATTTTAAGTGGGACAGACCAAAAATATCAGGCAAAAATCAGGACATTCTGTGAAAATCTGGACAACTGAGAGGTATGTAGAGGAATGATTTTGGTAGGTGTTCCACTTACCCTCTACCCCAGGACACAGGTCACATACCTATTGGTCTGATTATAGGTCATGATGCCCATATTATACTTGGGTGTTGTACCTGTTTCCCAATGCAACACATCCCTCCATGTGTCTCATCAATGCAGGTTTTGTCATGGCTGTGGCAGTAGTTTCTGGTATGTCTTGATACTGTGTGAGTTATGTTAATATCACAGTTGTAGTCAGTGATTGCCCACAAGTTGTAGTCCTTCAAGCAGCTGTTTGGACACAGCATGTGTATATCATCTGTGATGTCCATCACTTAACTAAGTAGCAGGCAAGGGCCTAGCAGACATCTCTGATGTACTGTCCTGATCACCAGACCTGAGATATTCACGTCACACATTTCAACATACTGACATGCCACATATATCATACACTGGTCTAAACATTTGGGGATATAGCTGTTTATGGCCACATGTGACGGTGTTGATGAATAGCACAGTGTGACTTTTTGTAAAATGCCTTCACCTGTTCAAACGCCACAAGATAATATGTTTGGCATCATGCATGCCCTTGATGACTTCTTTGAGGACATCTATTAGATGTAACAGACCTGATGTAGCAATAACAACTCACATGGGTATGTTGCATACACCTATATGTTGCATACATATGGAAGATGTCCATGATGACAGGTTGGTGTACCTCACAGTTAAGGAGAATAAGGATATCTCTATACATGCATGTTTCAGGTGTTGCCCCTCAATGCAGGTAGATGCATGTTAAGGTACACACCAGTGGCAGCTCTTGATATTGGACTGCAGGACTGCAGTCCCCCCAGCTGTGAACCGCAATGTTACAGTTCTACAGTCCTACCAATCATCCATATGAAGTGAATCTGGACTGCTGCCTTACCAATCTGGATTCAGGAAGAAGGAAGCAGACTGCTGATTCCCCAGAAGTCTATGCAGTGCTAACCACATAAACTGAAAGAGGATCAGACTGCAGAGTCAGCAGTCTTGGAATGTTCCTAGGAAAGAGCAGAGCAACCAGAAGTGTGCATTCCAGCACGAATGCAGGATTACTGTTATGATGATTTGA